>NC_140819.1:3640000-3647500 GCF_050613455.1 Vespa mandarinia
TATATATATAAAATATATATATATAAAATATATATATAAAATATATGTATATATATATATAGGTATATGTATATATGTACAAGAGAGAACTCCTGCGAATTGAATAATGTTCCGCATCGATCGTAGAACAGAAATTCTACTTACCGACAGAGTTATCTCTCTCTCTCTCTCTCTCTCTTTTTCTGCAAAAAAAGGGAAGAAAAAAAAATGAATAGAGAGAACAAGAAAAAAAAAAAAAAGAGAGGAATTTTATACCCGTTCCTCTTCCACATCTCGAAGGTGGCTGCGTGTAATTTTCTTTTTCCTTCATTTTTTTTATTTGTTTGTTATTTTTTCTTTTTGTTTTTTTTTTGTTTTTTTTTTTATCTTCATCGATTATCGTTGCTATTCAAGAATAAAGCTTTGCCCTTTTTGCGAAAAGAACTTATGCGTATATATGTACATATTATATACATAAGTCCATTGATGTATATGTATATATACAGCCCTCTTCTGGGCCAGCGATCTTTATGAGAACGGTGACATTTAAGATCTACGTCCGGTGCCATAGGATATTGACTTTTTTATACTCTACTGTTGGATCATAGAGGAAGTCAGGCATGATAATACATCGCTACGGAAGTTTATGATGCTCAACCGTGTTGCTCTCTGTCTGTCTCTCTCTCCCTCTCTCCCTCTCTTTTTCCCCCTCATTCTCCCCTATCTTTCTCTCTTTATCTTCTCTTTACGGACGTTTAACTTCGTATTTCTTACAAAACTCGGTATTTCACATTTTGACGAAAAGCAAAAGGAGACATTTGCAGGTGAATGCCTTTGTTATTATTTATGATTATTATCATAGTAGAAAGATCGTTAGACACGAAAACAGTTTTAATCTGATAACGTCGTTTCGTTTTATAAACGGGAATGAATCCCATCCATAGAGATTTCTACTCGAGGACGCTTTTCATCTTGACCTCGTCATTTCCACTGCACTGAAATATCTCTCCTGCGATTATATTTACCAGAAGCGTATCTCTTTTATCCGAAAATTGCTTGACAGTGGTGGCGTGCGATCTTTTTCTCCCTCTCAGTCTTACTCTCTCTCTCTCTCTCTCTCTCTCTCTCTCTCTCTCTCTCTCTCTATCTATCTCTCATACACACACGCATGTATACAGACACATGTACGCAAGTACATATACACGCACATATATATATATATATATATATATATACAAATATACACACGTAAACAAGCACACACTATTCAACGTTACCAACGTGTTCCGAATATTACGTGTCGCTAACGGAAGTGGATGCGGGTGGTTTTAACTAGATTGGATTTTGTCGGGACAAGCTCAGGGAGCTCACTGAAGCGTGCACCAAGTCCAAAGGGATGCTCTGGATCTTTTCATTCGACGAAAAATACTTCGAAAAACTTTACCACTCTGTTTCTCGTAAACTATTGGCTGCTGGTGCATATATATATATATATATATATATATATATATATTGGCCAATGTTACGCGTTAAATACAAATTATAAAACGAGGAGTTTCAGGTATCGTGAAAAAAACTAAGTATTCATAATATTTTCGAGAGAGGGAGAGAGAGAGAGAGAGAGAGAGAGAGAATTGATAATTACCTATTGTTTTATATAAAACAATATAAAAAGGAATGACAAATAAAAACAGAAGATAGGAAAATAATAAAAACCTGAGTCTAAATCAACGAAGGGGAAAAAAAGTGGAATCGTAAAGGGACTTGTGTATCTTGTTTTAAAGAGATTCCTCGCAGTTGGCGAAGGAGAGTTCTCGAGAAGAAAACTGGCATAGGTAAAGGGAAGTAAATGTTGTCATCTTAGTCGCGACATCGGCATCCATCCTCGTCCACGTCCTTGTCCTAACTGAAGAGGCCTATTACACGTACGGAATCTCTACACTGAAATCTCAACGTAGGCTATTTTGCTAAGGTAGTATAGTATGTACTTACCTACATACCTTTTAAAAATCTCGCATCGTTCTCTTTCATCATTCCTTTTTTCCTTCCTTTCAGTCTTTCTTTCCTTCTTTCTTTCTTTCTTTCTTTCTTTCTTCTCTTTGTTCATTTATTTGTTTGGAAAAACTCAATATACCTTATTAAATACCTTATAAAATATAAATAACTAGTATTAATCGTAGAAAATGAAATATCTTAAATCTCTTCGTGAACGAAAATCATTAGTTTACCAACTACGATATTTTCTTGAACAAATGAGATTTCCTTTGAATTAAAAATGAATAATGTTTTACTCTTTCTCTCCCACCTTTCTCTCTCTCTCTCTCTCTCTCTCTCTCTATCTCTCTCTCTATCTCTCTCTTTCTCTCTCAATGAACGTGAATCAATGTTATCGATGTACCGTGAAGGTACTACGATTCACCAGAGTAATCCGACTTGTTCAATACGTTTCTCCCTGTAACAATACCACTCTAAGACAATATTATTCCTTTCTCTTCTTACTTCCCTCTAGCAAGCTTATAACGATCGTGGTATAGTGTGCATCGTAGAATACAGACGATTTAATCGAGCGTATTATACGTGCGAATATGTTATTATTACGTTTGTCGAGTAGGTAATGACGATTCGTCCTTTCTTCGAAATATATATATTTGAACTTGTCAAGAGTCAAATGGAAAGGTATTATGTTTCTTGACTCGAGAAAGGTATAATTGAGAATAGACCTCTGTTAGAATATTCTTAGAAATCTGAGGAAATCTTTAATGAGGAAAATCGTTATAAAAGAGATATTTCTATCGTCAATAGTTTAAAATCTATAAGATACACAATTTCTATCGATATATACCGATCGATAATTGTGTAATTTTAATCGATATTAAATTTCTATCGATGATCATAACAATTATATATTATTATTATTATTATCATCATCATAATTCTTATTCTTCTTTAATATTTGAATATTGTTTTAATTCGATATATTAAGTATATATTTGATTCATTCTTATATATTATTTTAATGTTTCACGATTGTTGTTATATCGATCGATTCATTCTAATCGATCGTTCCTAAAGACGAGATTATCTCGTCCATTGTTTGGTGTATCTTTCTCGAAGAGATTACAAGACGCATGTACCATGTATGTACATTATACATACCCGTATACTTACTTCTCTTTTATTTCGCGATACTATCTTCGATGAATCTAATTAAGGTACGTCACGATAAATCGTCGACGCGTATATAAACGATGCAATATCGCTAGCAGGGCCAGTTAGGGAGCTTGATTTACTACAAATTAGATATTCTGATTTATTCCAACGCTTTTGGTGCAACTATGCCCGCAGCAAGGGGGAACATACTTATGCAACTATGCGGCACATACTTCATAACAGCACGACGGGGGTGCGTCTTACGTTCTTTGAAATTTTCAAAGGATTTATCGATCGATCAACCTGAACTAAATCCTAAATCGTCTTTGACCATCGTATCTCTTCGTAGACCTACGAAAATAAAAAAAAAAAGAAAGAATGAAAGAAAGAAAGAAAGGATATGAATTTGAACGAGGACACGAAAGAATTGTGGTCTTAAGAATAGAGTAGTCGTAAGAATAGATCATATATATATATATATATATATATTCTTATATAAATTGAAAATATCAATTTTAGATTATGATCTAAGGAATATAATATATAAAACAAAATGTTAATAAATAAGATCGAAGAGGAATGAATCATTTTAAAAATATATTGGAAAGCAAGATGAAACATCGTAAGAATAAATAATGTATACAGAGGGTATATTTGTATAAATTAAAAATATCAAATCCATCGAAATATTAGGGTTTGATTTTATTCGAAGAAATGAAAAATATTTTAATATCTGATCGGCCAATAAGTCATGTCAGAGAATTTTCATATCTTAATCAACGATATTAATATTTCTTCTTTTATCGAAAAAAAATCCTTTTTCTTTGTTCTCTTCATTACTTATCATTAAAAACGTCAAAAAAGAAAAATATCTGATAAGGAAAGAGATCGTTTAGAACGTTTGTTGTGATTCGTGGTACTATCAATCATCAATCGTTATCTCAATAATATTGGATTGAAACGTGTAAGATTTTTACATTTTTCTTTTTTTTTCTTCGTATCAAATCATCCATAGAATTTGAATTTTTTTCCTTTTTTCTATGGACCGTCATACTATGACAAAAACAACAATATATATATATATATATATATTCCATTTAAAGAAACAGATTCTGATGTTTCAAAAATGTAATATTGATAACTCGAAAAAAAAATAATATTATTTTTTTACATAGTAATTAATGCAAAATAAATATTTAAATATTCCTGTTTAAATGGCACGTTCTATATATTGAAAAGCAAATGCTTTCTCTATCTTTCTCTTTCTCTACCTTTCTCTCTCTCTCTCTCTCTCTCTCTCTCTCTCTCTCTCTCTCTCTCTTTTTCCTTATATTTCTGTATCGTAACAAAGCATATAAACGAATTGTTACATGGTCTTATTTGTCGTTTGTAAAAAGAAAAGAGGAATCGTGCCATGCCGTGCTGAGCATAGAAACATTCTATGCGGTGGTGGCCACTGGCACAGCATTAATCATACTTTTATGCGAGCCACACTGGATACCGGCTGAATTGTTAATGAGATTTTCCACGAGAAAGACTAATTAATGTCTGGCCCGTGCCAAGGCAAATTACATTTTCGATACTGGCAAGAATGAAAGGGGTTTGGTACCTCGTTCGACCTTCTGCCTTCGTTTCTACCAAAAATATCTAGCAGTCTAATAACATCATAGAAACCTATATATACATATATACACACACACATTTATATACATTTTTGTATATATCGTAAACGTCGATAATTTTATTATTATTTCTTTATATTTATAATCTTTTATATTATTATCTTGATATTAGAATTTTTATATTAATAAAATGACATAAAGAAAAGATCGTAACATTGTATTTATTCGAATGATACAATTTTGTGTTATAACACTTTTTTGACATATTAATCGATGCAAATAATTTAAATGATAGAATTTAAATGATATTAGGATTGAAATAATACATTTGATATATTCGAAAGTAAACGCTCTAGTTTTATTTCTACTTCTATTTCCATTTTTATTTCCGTATATATTATATTATATATATATATATATATATATATATATATATATATATATATATAACGTCTATTAAATTTCTATAGTTGGCCTCGTTAAAACTTGCCTAATATGGATGACTTCTCATTGATATATCGTACAACTTTATTAATAATATTTCATTGGGATAGAGTTACTGCGACTATTTAAAGAGAAATATATATATATATATATATATATATATATATATGTATACATACATTTATAGATAGATAGATAGATAGGTAGAAAGAGAGAGAGAGAGAGAGAGAGAGAGAGAGAGAGAGAGAGAGAGAGAGAGAGAGAGAATGAGTGAGAAGATCGTACGCTCGTAAAGCTCAAAATGGAAGAGATAACGCGTGACGTTCTCGAGTACGCTTGTGCTTATCGCGTTTACGAATTAGGGTCGATCGTTGAAAACGGTTGGACGGTAGTACTGCAAGTTCGAGAGAGATAGCAAAAAAAAGCAAGAGAAAGAAAGAGAGAGAGAGAGAGAGAGAGAGAGAGAGGGAATGCAAACACTAAATATTCAAAGGAAGAGAGTGAGTGAATAAAACATCGCGATCGAACGTAGACACACGCGACGATACGAAAAGATGTAGGGAAAGTGATTAGATGTGAAACGTTGTTGTTACCGATGGTGCTTTTCAAAAAGAAAAAAAGGAAAAAAGAAAAAAAGAGAGAGAGAGAGAGAGAGAGGGAAGAAAAGGAAAAGAAGGAAGAAACGAAAGAGCGAAAAAAAAGAAAAAACAAGAAAAAGAAAATAGGAACAAAAAATAAATGAAAAAGGAGTAAATAGAACAAGAAGATAAAAAGGAGGAAAAACAAAACAAAAAAAAAAAGAAAAAACGAACGTTAACAATTAAAGCGAACGAAGCTCGACGAACCGAATAAAAAACATTGCTTTGCTTCTATCGGCTACAGACATTTGTTTGTTTGTTTTTTTTTTTTTTTTTTTTTTTTTCATTGCTTTTCTTTTCATTTCTGTTTTTCTTTTTTTTCTTTGTTTCTCTTTCTTCCCTTTCTTCTTCGTTTCCTTTTTTTCTTTTTTCTCTCTCTTTTTATTATTTGCTCGTCAAGATTTAAGAAGAAAAACGTTAGGATGAAATTCGATGAGTTTCGATATTGATTGTCTCAAGCGCAAAAGGGAAAAATGTTACGAGTACGTCGTTCATATTAAAAGAGTAGAATTCGCGTTTTCCGGCATAACGAGAGACTACCCTGCTCAATCCACCCCCGCACCCCCTCCCCACCCCACACCCCCTGCCATCCACCCCATACTCCTTTTCCTCGAATCTATATAATCCACCTGAAAGCGGATATTGTAGCCAACAAGAATGAACGTTTTTAATCGGAGCGATCCCAGTAGCTCGGCTAATTACGTCTAAGAAGATTAATTGGAAAGGGGTCGACGATCGAACTTTGCCTCGATTCCCTTGAGCCTTCACGATGCGAAGTGTCTTCTCGCGTTTCCTTGATAACGTTTTATCACGTCCTTTTGATATTACCTTTTGAAAATCTTTGCATTTTCGTTTTTCCTTACGATTTATTTTCTCCTTTTTTGGTTTTTTTTTTTCTTTTTTTTTTTTTTTTTTTTTGAATTAAAGTACGACAAAATTTCATTCAAAGCTATCTTATTTATTTCTCGACATTTAGAATTTAATGATATTGAAATGTTTTTCTTTTCTTTTTTTTTTCTTTTTTTCTGCGACTCAAAAAATCTATTTATTTATATATATATGTATATATATATATATATATATATATATATAAAATATGAATTATTATATTTTAATTTCAAATAAGTTAAACAGTTACAATTACAGATCCGTATGAACCGATTTAAAATCTTTAATATTTTCTATAACAAATAACAAATAGTTTTTTTTTTTTTTTTTTTTTTTTAATGGACTTTTCTATACTTAACGTTATTTAAGAAAGAAAATGTTATTCATAAAAGGAAAGGAAACATTTTATTCATAAAATCCTTTTTCGACTCTTTAATTCTTGTACGGCATCGGTGTTCCGATTTCTTTTCTTTCTTTTTTCTTTTCTTCTTCTTCTTCTTCTTCTTCTACTTCTTCTTTTTTCCCTCTCTTTTTCTTCCAAAACCTTTTTCATTCGTCGAGATGTAAGTAATCTCGAGAAAGAATGAGCCACCGCCCAACGTTTTTGCGATGCAACGTGCACGCGGCCTACATCCCGACGACACCCATTGCAACACTATATTTTCCATCATTTTTACGAGAATGGTTCCATTGGAGTGGGAGTATTCACGTATTAGGTTACCGGGTCAACCGCATCGGTAGCCTCTATTATTGTAGTCGACCTATCGTAAGTTGGCTCG
>NC_140819.1:3657500-3662500 GCF_050613455.1 Vespa mandarinia
CGAATGTACGGAGTTTAAAGCCGCGATAGGAATTCGGTCCGAACACGACGGAAGCTCCATTATCCGAATGCCGAATAACCGCGCGATCGATCCTTCGAATAGCGATTAAACGTAAGCTCTAATGAATTTTGTCCCTTTATTAAGGTGAACGCCGAACGTACTTGGTCGTTCTGTGAATTCTCTAAAGTTTCGATTGCATGCGCTCAATCAGCAAAAGATTTTCGATTTATTGACAAAATTTTTACACAAAATCCGATTGGGTATTTGTACGAGTATATAAATATCACTGATTACTTGAATATATATACATATATATATATATATTTTTTTTTTTTGGCGTCATTCCTTTATTCATTTATCTTAACTTTTCATTTATTATAAAATTATATTATATTATATTATATAATTATATCTTTGCAAAAATTATAGATACAAATTATTATTATTATTATTATTATTATTATTATTATTATTATTATTATTATTATTATTATTATTATAGTTATTTAAAATATTTCCGATTCGCATATCTATTAAAATCAGAGATAACTCAAAATGGATCATAAGTTTATTAGAACTATATCATTTTTTTTTATTATTAAAATAGTTTGACATTATTATTATTATTGTTATTATTATTATTATTATTATTATTATTATTATTATTATTATTATTATTATTATTATTATTATTATTATTATTATTATTATTATTGCTAATACATATCCTACTATATTTATATTCGTTCTTACATGATCTCGATTAATGATTGTATAATTCTATTTGTCTCTCTCTGTCTGTTCCTATTTCTATTTCTCTTTCTCTTTCTCTTTCTCTTTCTCTTCCCTCTTGTAAAGTCACGTGCAAATTAGCGAGTAAACACCGCTGATGTATAAACCAGTCGTTGATATCGCGGATTTCTGATCGGTTGCTCACGTTTAAATCGATGTTTCCCATTCCATTTGGTTTTGCGCGGTACGTTTAGTTCGATTCTAGCGTGAAACATGGCACTAAACGTCACTTTGCTAACTCGACACGTTATTTCCCATTCTATCGGATCCACTTCTTGTTAAAGTTTACCATCTGTCGATCATGAATATCTTCGAATAGAAATGATAATCGTCGAGTAAGATTTATACGTAAAGAATATATATATATATATAAATAAACATACACACACGCACACGCACGCACACACACACACACACACACACACACACACATACATATATATATATATATATATATAATATTATTTATTTTAACAAAGAAGAAACGATCAAAATAAATGAAACGAAAGGAAACGTTTCCCAAACGATAATCTTGATTGATAAAAATAAAATTGAACGACAGTGCGACAGTTAGATAAAACGTTGTCGTGAAATCGAAATATCACGAAGGGTTGGAAAAATGCTAGGTAATGATTTTTTAGATAGTCCAATGGTGTTGATAGGTTTTAGTGAGGTGACTCACCATGTGATTTCTACGTGATCGAAAATAATATTGGCGGTTACATCGGCTGCCAATCCTTCTGACAATTTTTCCTTTAGTGGATATATTGATGTAGTTTGCATACACATGTTCGTATCACCCATAGATATATATATATATATATATATATATATATATATATATATATTTAAATCGCACCGCGATATTATATATAGATCTATGTATATTTATTATCTCTCTCTCTCTCTTTCTCTCTCATTTGATGTATTTATTATCAATATATAAATTTTTATATTTATATGGATATGTAATTATATTTATATTTCTCTATTTATATATCCGTAAATAGATATTTATATACATGTAATATATGTATGTATGCATTTAGGGAATATTTTTATCTCATCCACGTAAATAAATATTTTTTCTTTTTTTTTTTCTTTTTTAAAGAGTACCGATGGATTCTCTTTTTCTCCCTCTCTCTCTCTCTCTCTCTCTCTCTCTCTCTCTCTCTCTCTCTCTCTCTCTCGCGCTTTTTCTCTTTGTCATTATTTCGGACATAGACGCGTGATTGTTTTTTTTTTGCGTTCACGCTTCGAAAAAGGCTGTAATGATCAAGCTCGGAATTGTTTGGAATTCTGTCATCTCTAAGCTTTTATCAGGACGATTTGCACGCTCGAGTTCACGCCGATAGTCATGTTATCGACACTCATAGCCATTCGCCTGTGATCCAATACGGCGATCGAATCAAATAGATTATTCGAAACGTGGAATAGGGAGAAACTAATCAGTGAATAATAGGGAATCAGGGAATTGGATGATGGAGAGTTAGCAGTCTTTCGTAAATCAGTCTTTTCGAGAATTTTTCCGTTTCTTTTTGTCTTCGATCGAATTTCATCGAACTTCGTCCCTAAAAGGGTTGATACGAGTTCGACGATGAATCAAAGAAGAAAGGATGAGGAGAGACAGAAAAAGAGAGAAAGAGAGAGAGAGAGAGAGAGAGTGAGAAAGACAGAAGTAGATAGAAAGGGACACACACATGGTCGATCAACATTTTCCAAAGGTCTCCATCTCGAGGTCGAGTTTGAGGTATCATATTAGCATGTATATTGCATCACGTCGACGTGCACGACAACAACAACGTTCCATAGAAACTACCAGTGACGAACTAAACTAGGTATTCTCGGTGTTCTTTTATTACAATATGCTTCGTTGCAAAGAGTAAAGAAATGGCCGAGGTATGTACTTCGATCTAACGTACCTTTTATTTGATTTAACTTTTATCACGAAGGAAGGCAATATTCAAGATCACACTTTAATCGAGAACTGTGGCTAAATTATTTTACAACGATCGGTGGCGGAGGGGGGAGGAGGATTTGGAAGTGCGATTATCCCGAGTAAAATATAGAATGGAATTTTAAGAATCGAACGAAGGCATGTATGAATTATGCGTGAATATTCGAAATTGAAACGAATCGTTTCGAGTGTAAAGCTATCACGATCGTCAAGTAACAATATTATATGTAATGTAATACACGTGAGAACTGACAAAGAGAAATTCTCACATTTCTCTTTTTATTAATAAACTTTGTTATATGAAAAAAAAATAAAAAAGAAGAAAAAAAGAAAAAAAAAATATGAAACTCTATAAAAATGTAAATATTGTTACCGCATAGGAAAACGACGAACGGTGTCAAATTTTTTGATAGTTTATTTCAACAGATTTTAACAAAAGAAAACAAGAGTTTCTCGGGGCGAGATCTCGCCTGACATGTTTAGTATACGATATGTCGACTTGCCTAACTTTAAATTGCTCGTAAACCGTTTTCATTGGATGAAGAAATATCTTCGTACGGTAGAAAAAAGATTGCATAATGTCGAGAAGCATATACATACACATGCGTATATAAAATGTATAATGATACGTTTTATATATTCATCGTGTCCTCTTTAGTTTGCTACTTTCATTCTTTCATTTTTTCATTCATTCATTCATTCATTCATTCTTTCTTTCTTTTTGTTTTTTTCTTTTTTTTTTTTTTCCTTTACCAACTAATTCATCCTTGTATCTTCGATTATAAATAATAAACGTGGCGGTGTAAATCGATGTTAAGTCTACAATTATAATTTCAATTATAATTTTAATAAAGGAAATTTTTTGGGTTTAACGTTTATTATAACACAGGGAAGAAAAATAATTCATTTTCTATATAGTAACAAAGTTTTATATATATATATATATATATATATATATATATATATATATGTGTGTGTGTGTTTGTGTGTATTTAAGTACTTACTTACGTCTATCTTATCTACTCGAAAATCGTTTTTTCGATATTCCTATAAATTCGTTGAAGCATAAATTATGATTCAAGAAGGAGAGAAGAGGAAAAGTATGTAGGTGCTCGTTAGCAGATATATACTATACGGGTGCTAGCGTTGAAAGCCTTATCGAGTTCGTAACGAAAGATCCTATTCGTTGGTTCCTACCTTTCCTAGTTTCGAGCTGGCAACGACGTAGGGCATTAGGTTGGTCTAAAGAAAAAATATCGTTTTTTCGATACGGGCTGTGTCCTCAGCCATTTCCTGCCGCGGGTTCGATATCGTTACTACGTGTTCTGATCTGATAGATGCCGTTCAGAAATGCCGACGAATATATCGTAAAGGCCGAACGTCAAACAAATTGTAAAGATTACCTTTTTTTTCTTAACAAATCGAGAAATAAGTAAAACGAGAAAGCAATTATTTTATAAGAAAATAAAAAGAGATAAAGAAAAAAAGGGAATAGAAAAATGTTAAAGAGAAATTATTACGATGTATGAATAATAAAATATAAAAGTCAAACAAAATTTGCCACGGCAATTATTCTATTTATACAGATCGTTATAAAATTAACACTTGTCGGAGGACAATTCGTTTCATTGATTATAATTAATTCTATTATATTTTCGTATATAAAATATCTTATAGCAATATTAAATAGCAATATCCAGAGGAATAAATCAACTGGTAGATATCGATCCAATTATACTTTTGCGTTTTATATACAGAAATATTATGTAACGCGAAACTTTTACTCCGGCGAAACATAAATTCCGAAACATGAATAAAAACAAAGTTTAAAAGATCTCCTGTATATATTGTATTTATATTTTGTATTTATATACAGATTTGTTTGATTTCGAAATTGTACACGGTATCGTAAATGATTCAAATATCAAGATGTCGTGTTTCAAGATAAGAAGAGAAATGTAATAAGAACAAAAAGAGAGAGAGAGAGAGAGAAAGAGAGAGAATAAAAGCGAGAGATAGAAAAAGATATATATACAAAAAAAGAAAAAAGAAATAAAAAATCATTAGTTGGAAAATCGACTAGATTCGATCTGTATATCTCGGACACGATTCAAGATAAATCGAGATCCACCAGAGAGAACTCGATCGGAACGTATCGCAGTAGAAGAGTAGAAATAAAAGGAGAAGAGAGTTAAAAAGGAAGGAAAAAAAAAGCATAGTCCAAAAAGAAGAAGACGAAAACGAGAAGGAC
>NC_140819.1:3665000-3692500 GCF_050613455.1 Vespa mandarinia
GAAAAGCTTTAGCAGCCTTCCTCCGGACGTATCTCGTACCGAGCTGCGGTACCGTGACTGGAGAATAGTGTTAACGCAAACTACGCTAACGTAACGCGGTCTACGTCGTTACGTGAATTTTGGCGAAAGCTTCAACTCCCCTCACAGGGAGATATATCCCCACCTTACCCTCCCTCCCATCATCACTCGCTCATACGCTCGCTCTTCCTTCCTCATCCATCCACAACCTTCTCCCAACGCCTCACTACTATCACCTCTTCAACTCTTCTCGTCGCTGTAACCATCACACAGTTCCGTACCAATCCCGCCCTCCTTATCCCTTCCTCCCTTCTCTCCCCCCTACAACCTCCGTCCCATACCATCATCATCTCGTTATTCGTCAGCTTCCTCTCAATTCCGTCTACGTTAGGAAAACTTTCTTTCATACTCACTATTCGAAATTCGTGCCGCAGTGGATACCTCTTTTCCGGCTCTGACGTTTTTCACTTTATTTTTCCCGACATCTCGATTACAATCCCGAGGGAAAAAAGAGAAAATTCTTTCTCTCTCTCTCTCTCTCTCTCTCTCTCTTTCTCTCTTTCTCTTTCTCTCTTTTATGTTATTATAATATAATTAATTTCAAAAAGAGAGAAAGAAAGAGAGAGAAAGAGAACGGAAAATGAAAGAGATAGATAGATAGATTAATAGAGAGGGTGAGAGAGTCGAAGTAAGTGTGAGAGAGTTGGAGGGAGAGAATTACTTGCGTCGAAATAGCAAAAAAAAATTGGGGGAGGTAAAAAGAGGAAGGTAAAAAAAAAGGATCACAGTTACTTTAACCTTTCAAGTGTTTAATGACGAGTACACACGATGTTCTATTTCAAGGTAGGAAAGCTTCTACGCGTGGCTGCGCATGCAATTACCGTCTCTCAGTCAAAAGCGAAGAAACGTTGTTTAGCTGAAAGCTTTGCATCATCCGTGAAAATACCTTCTTTCTCTTTAACCTTCTACCCCGATTGCCTATTGTATTGCTTCCCTTTATTCTCGACGCGTTTTATGATTTTCTTTTTTTTTTTCACCCTCGCCCCACCTGCCTCTTTCCTCCTCTTCTTTTTCTTTCTCTTTTTCTTTTTTTTTTTTTTTTTTTTTTTTTTTATCTTTTTACGTTTACGAACGAAAATAATTCGATACGAGAGTTCGTTAACGAGAATAATAAAAGATCTATCTTTTATTTTGTATTCTCTGATTGGCACACACACACACACACGCACACACTTTCTCTATCTCTCTCTCTCTCTATCTCTCTCTTTCTTTTTCGATATCGACGTCAGTTTAAGAAGAAATAGAATTTATCTCCGATAAAATAGAATCAGACTTATCGTGGCAATTCGGTCCAATCGATTGAAGAAGAACTTCGGACATCTTGAAATAGAGGAAATGAAAAAAGAAAAAAAAAAGAAAAAGAAAAGAAGAGAGAAAAAAGAAGAAAAGAAAGAAAGAAAGAAAGAAAGAAAGAAGGAAAAAGATAATAAAGTAAAGTATATAAATGGTAACTATGTATACGTGTACGTACGTATATATACACAAAAGTATCTCACTAACTTCTTTAGCGAATCGGTGAATGATTTGCGGTGCGGTAATGGACATTTCAATCGGCAACTCGGTGCATTCAAGCTCGTGGCAGCGATTTGGCTATTCGCCAAAGCCATTAAGCAACGTCTTATGGCCTTTTTGCACCATCCGCCAAGGTGCACTTTTGTTTGCTCGCACGGTAACAATAGCTAGGTGGAAAATAATGAGAAGAGAGGCCTCTCTCTCTCTCTCTCTCTCTCTCTCTCTCTCTCTCTCTCTTTATTTTTCTCTTTCGCCTTTCGTTGATCTTCCTTTCTCTTTTTCTCTCTCGCTTTCTTTTTTTTTACCTAAGGCAGATGGGTTCAAGGGTCTTGCCATGAAGAAAGATGAGATCAGACGTCTCAAGACTCAATTAAAAATTACGAGCTTGTATTAAAAAAGGTATGTCCGGGAAAGGGTTACTTCTAATCTAGACGCAACCCAGACGTAACCCAGACTCTATGCGACGAGACGCAATGTCTCCAATTAAAATGTCTTTTTTGTATATTCCATAATATTAGAGAAAGAACTATCGATCAATAGAAAGCTTTTATTCCGACGTACATATATAAAATATGATGAAAGATTTATTAGGATTAATCGATTGGTAACTGTGTAAATACTTACTCAATTACAAAACACTTACTCAATTATGTGTTCTTAGGAACTTTTATTGCTTTACTTGAATATTCTCAATGGAACTATTTACGTTAATATACGTATTGATTAAAAAAATGTATTAACAAATGCATTATATCGTAGATAGTCGTGCGATAATCTTATCGATTTTATTTCTTTTGGTTTTTTTTCTCTCTTTTTCTTTTTTACATTCTACCATATATCCCATTTCTTTTGATTTATTATTTACAAATTTCTTTATATCAAATATAAACAACATTTATAATAATTATCATTTATTAATATTAACGTTATATTAACTATTAATTATTTTATATTGATTTAAAATTGTATCACTAATAAGATTGGTATTTAATTGGTGTTAATGGAAGAAAAAAAAAAAAAAAAGAAAAGAAATAAAAGAAAAATAATATTTTACAATGTCATATTCTCACTTGTAATGATTTCTAAGATAACGAATACTATGTAATGTTTACGATAATATAATTGAATATATCCATTTATTTAATCGGTATGATTAAGGGAGAAACGTTTTTTATTTTTCTTTTTTGATTGCAGACAAAGTACCCTCGGAGGCGTCATTTCGTGGAACAGAATACCTTACGATAGATCTAAGCAAAGGGGATCCCATATTAAGTACTCAGGAATCCGTAGGACTTCAATTTAAGACGAGACAACCTAATGGACTTTTCTTTTACTCCGGTAAGTATTTACGGTGTATAAATACATACATATATATATATATGTACATACATAAAAACATACATACACATATATACCTATACGATTTTATTTTCTCGAATAGACTAAATAATACGTCAGTATCTTTCCGTCGAGGTTTACGTTACTGATTAACAACATTATGCATTAAATTTAGCATACGTATATACGTATGCACACACACACACTTTCTCTCTCTCTCTCTCTCTCTTTCTCTCTATTTCTATTTTTATTTCTATCTTTTTTTCTTAAAATGCGGTACGCGTTAATTAAGTTTCGTTGTTTTTAAGCGCGTCGACCTCGTCCATATTAAACGTAATATTCCTCATTGCATATTTAAAATTCGGTAACCAAAGTGGGGAATAGTAATTCTAATTTCCTTTTCGCATAATCTCATGGGTATTGGATCTCGTGGAAAATGAAAATACAAAAAAAGATATATATATATATATATATATATATATATATATATATAGAGAGAGAGAGAGAGAGAGGGAGAGAAACGGACAGAAACAAAGAAAAAGATCGAAGAACGTATGTACACTGGCTTTTATCTTTGACATGCAATCACAATGATGGAGGTCGAAGGTCTCCCGATTGGAAGTAGCAAAACCGTAGAGAATACCCGACGTTGCTTGACGTTTCGACGTCGTAAAAAAATCAGGACGCATAAACCGCGTCTTTCTTCTGTTCTTATTTCGTGCCTATGGAAAAGACATATATGTACGCATGTAGGTACATCGTATAACTGGCGCATCCAGGAAAAACAAACAAGCCTATGTGCTTTTCGAAGGAGGCCGAGTCCTTCGGGACGCGTCGAAGCGTGCATCATCTCCATCGTGTACCTATCGTCTTTGCGATATTACTTTCCTCGATCGGATACATTCAACGATCCGACGTGTAACGTTGTAACGTTTTGTAAAGAAAGTATGATGGGTTCGTGTTTTTATCGATCCTATACATAAGTATTCTGATGTAAGTATCGAGATCGAAACTTATAGGGTGTCTTGTAAGTTTTGAATTATAAAAAAAAAAAAAAAAGAAAAAAGAAAAGAAAAGAAAAGAAAAAAAGAAAAAATAAAGAAGGAAAAAGTACATTGAATCATATATTTAGGAATACATATGAATAAGCATGTGTGTGTGTGTGTGTGTGTATGTATCAGTTTGCATTTTTTTTATGATAGTATGGGTGCTCGTATTTATCATGACGTACGTTATCGAGATCGATACTATAGAGTGTTTTATGAGCCTAGAATCATAGAAGAAAAAACACATTGTATTATGTAGACATTTAGGAATAAATAGGTAGATACGAGTGTGTGTATGTGTGTGTATGTGACAGTTCCCGTTATATAAGATTCTATATGCGTTCTTATACCTATATATGTATTTTCCGGAAGGTCGAAAAGCTATTTCCCCGTATCTCCGAGTTATGATGTCACATGAATACCGATGACAAGCGCGGCTCTCTTCTACGTTATAGTCCTGAGAATTAAAATTTAAAATTCACATAAACGTGTTATATATTAAAATATAACTCGTCTTCTTTTTCAAATCCGTTTTCAATCTTAGAAATTATATTCATATTGAATATAATCTTGTTGCTTACGTAGATATAAATAAGAATGATATCTCTGTGATATTAATGAAAGTTCTTCTTTTTTTTTTCGAATAAAAACATCGACAAAGAGAACATCTTAAAAAAAGAAAAAAGAAAAAAAGAAAAAGAAAAGAAAAGGAAGAAAGAAAGAAAAAATAGAAAATATATCGATAGATATAAAAATTTCATTGGTTCAAAACACCCGATAAGACATCCTATATAACAGATACGAAAAAGATATCCTTTCGATATAGATGGCATACTAATACGAAGTTTTATGGGTCAAAACGTGGAAAGTTGGTTGGAAAAGCTTCTACAGAGAGAAATAAGGATGTTTGCTTGCGCGTGAAGAGGATAAATAAAAAAAGAGAGAGAGAGAGAGAGAGAGAGAGAAGGAGGCAGTAGTTAAAAAACAAACAAAAAAAAAGAAAAGCTAAAAGGAAAAAAAAAAGAGAAAAAGATCGATGCGTAAGTAGATGAAAGATAGAGATAAAGAGAGAAAGAGAGATATGGAAAGAGTTTCAAAAGGGAGTTGCGCCTCGATTGGAATGTTTGCTCTGTTTATATACATGCATACACATACACACATATACACAACCATATATATATATATATATATATATATATATATACATAAATAAATATGCACATACATGAATACGTACAGACAACGGGAACAAAGTTGAAGAACGAATGGGATGGGTAGGATGCTGCAATTACCATTGGACAAAACCATGCCGGCCACCGCGCACGTAATCCGAGTCTTTAGCTTATCTTGAGAACAAATTAGCGTTGCGGCCATGAGAGAAAGAGTGAGAGAGAGAGAGAGAGAGAGAAAGAGAGAAAGAGAGAAAGAGAGAGAGAGAGAGAGAGAAAGAGAATACTGCGGATGCAACGCAGCGAAGTAAAGCGGAGCTTGTACCGTATGCGATACAGCATTGCGGAACGCGCATCGTATCGTCGGCCATGGCGATATATATTGCTTTCGAGTCGTGCGATGCAGTTGCAGCTGCGGCGAAGGTGCAACCCTTCCATCTCATTCCACACAAACTCCCCCACCACACGCCCATATGCCCCCTTCTCTCTTCATCCCTACCTTTGGCCACCTCTTAAACTCTCTCTTCGCTAACCTTTTACCTTCTACCTGTTTGCTTGGCCCAGAACTCCAGCGAAGAGTATCGGCTGGTTTTCTCTTTCGAACGGCAAAAGACACGGCTAAACCTCTCTCCTTTACTTCATCCTTCCCTCCATCTTCCTCTCTCTCTCTCTCTCTCTCTCTCTCTCTCTCTCTCTCTCGACATGAACGAGACGTGACTACCGACAAGACGAGAGCTTAGGGATCACCGACTGCAATGCGACTACTATGTCGAATAGGATGGACGAAACAAATTCAGAGTCCCCGTGGTGCAATATAAAAAGATTATATATACCTACCTTCTATATGATTTTAACTTCAGAGAAATCAGAGTTAGAGGTGATGCCTCGATTTTATATTTTTACATATATATCTGTGTCCTTTATATATATATATATATATATATATATATATATATATATATATATATATGCAAATTTATACGGACGGTAATAAAATACGGTAATAAAAGTAAATGCATTAATAAATGTATGATAGATATAGGAAATTTATATGTATACGTACGTAGATATGTAATATTTGAAAGTGTAAAAATTTTATCATGGAAGGCGTGTTTAAAGATAACGCGATTACTTTTTAATTCGCATTTCTTTTTTTTTTTCTTTTTTTTTTCTTTTCTTCTTTATTTTTTTTCTTTTTTTTTTTTTTTTTTTTTTTTTTAATATCCATCGACTTCGTAAAGAAACGAAAACGTATAATAATCAACCGTAAACGATCTTGACGTGAACGTAAACACGTAACACTTTTAAACCCGTTGTCATACAACGTGGAGGATACGAGCGGAACTGTACGGTTACCTACTACTCTGACGTATCGTAAATAATCTCTTACATCGGAGTTTGGATACTTCAGGCGAACTTTTAAACTCATCTCTCAACGCCCGAGCAAGTATACCTATCCTATAAATCTTGGATTTATACGTCTTGTCTACTATCACGTGCAACCAGGCGCATTTCTTATTTCAGATCAAACCTGACTGAAAAAGCTTATCCGAGGAGGAGTACTAAATCAAATAATTTTATTTTTTCTTTTCTTTTCCTTTCCTTTCCTTATTTTTTTTTGTTTTCTTTTTCCTTTTTTTTTTTTTTCGTCAGAGTTAGAACGATTCCCGTTAAACGTCGACGATACACGCGTGAATAAACTTAGGCGCATGCAAATGTGTTCCCGCTGGTAGACTGGCAATTAAGCCCAAAGTACCGTCTGCATCTTTTATAAGTAAGCTCTAACCACAGATCCGTGGAATAATCAGCGTACGATCACGATCGTGTGCTTTAAAAGCAACCGACTCGTCGACTCCTATCCTCCCACGCCTTCCATCCCCTCTCCTACCTATATCTTCCGTTAGCACGCCCAACTCTGTTCTTCTTCGCCATTCTCCATTCTCCATTTTCTTCTAACCTGACAAAATGGAAGAACCCATTGGAGATTTAGACTCGATACACGTATAATATACATAAATATGTACATATCTATATATTATAGATACAAATATGCATACGATGGTGTTTCTGTTTTAGGAGTGGGAGACGATTACCTAACCGTGTCTCTTAGGGACGGTGGTGTCGCCGTTGGGATGACTTTGGCCAAAGGGAGACTCGATCTACATATCAAACCAGCCAGAATTAGGTTCGACGACAACCAATGGCATAAAATCATCGTTCATAGGAAGGTTCAAGAGGTTCGTTAATTGTTAACTTTTCATTTCCCATTTTTCCTTTTTTTCTTTATCTTTTCTTTTTGTCTTTTGTTTTCATTTATTTATTTATTTATTTATTTATTTATTTTTTTACTTCACAATGTTTCTCACATATTTCTTTTATTTGTATGTAATTACTTTGTACGTAAAGCTTTAGGCATGCACGTTTCTATATAACTCTCTATTTATGTTTACGTATATGTATAGTCATGCCGGATAGAACTGCACACGTAATCCGAGTCTTTAGCTTATCTTGAGGACAAATTAACGATCGAGATAGAGAATATTGTGAATACAACGTAACGAATATATACATATGTATATATATATATATATATATATATATATATATATATATATACATACAGAATGGAGCGAAAATTTCTACATGGTTCGAAAATTCATCGATGATTTTTTTAACAATTCGATTACACTTTTTCGAGAATTTTTTGTCCGACCAACCGAAAGAGTTACTCCTAGTCTTGTAGTTTTATGATTTGACAAAAAAAAAAAAAAAAAAAGAAAAAAAAAGAAAAAAAATATATATATATTGCGGAAAATACCACGATGGTATTACATTTGACCCATCTAGGAACTTTTGGTTCACTCTCTATATAAATATTTAATATATCTAATATTATATATGTATGTAACACGGATACATATGTATAAAAGCATGACATTTACATTGATAGCCGGTTCGTTTGATAGATGGAAATTGGGATAAATTTTAATGCGGGCATCGTTGTCCTAAACTAAATAGATCGTCGAATGAACGTGACAGTAATATCGTTAGTGCGGTGGGTGTACACTGGTATTCATTGCGTATTACGTGCCACGGAATAGGGTAACGTAATTATTTACGCATTGCTATCGCGAACCTCTAAAGCAGTAGCTAGTATAGCTCACTGATCATTGGATCCTCCCTCTATCGTATCTATCGATCGACTCTCTATGACCCATCGTTGGGTTTTGATTTTGAATGAATTGGCCAGAATTGTCTGACAGTTGATTGTCTAACCATTTCGCCAACTATACGATACGATAAGCACACGAATATAATATTATTCGTTCCTTAGAATAAGATTATGCTAAATAGTGTTATAATTCGTAGCTATCCTTACTTTTGCTGACCAGAACGCATCGTGAACAATTATAGAGGAAAGCTCGTTAATTGATTCCCCAACCGTAATGGTATCTTCCTACCACTCTAGAGACGCTTAAATTTCGTCCATATCTACGTCCATATCTACGTCCATAGATAGAGACAGATATATAGATACATCTATATATCTCTCTCTTTCTCTCTCTCTCTCTCTCTATATATATATATATATATATGTATCTATCTGTATGTTTTCGTATGTACCAACATATATCTACACACATCGAACCGATTTCGAAGATTATGTCGCATCGAGATCAACTCGTTCGACGAGCGTGTGCTTAGGGAAATTATCCAATGCGCCGTTACCTCGAACGCTAACTGGTCTATATGCTGGATACTAGGATCGACCTAATTCTCTTGCAAAACGCCTTCTCACATATACATGTTGCCCTTAAATCGTCCTGCTTAGTATAACATACTTTGATACATGTCACGTTTCACATAGATACTCATACACATACAACCAGTAGATTCATTTAACAAAGAACAAGTACAGAAGATACCAACTCTTCTTATAAGATCATCCTTTATTATCTACCATCTACTATCTTCAAAGTATCTTACAAGAGCTTAAGAGATTCGTTCTTTTCTATTCTTTACTAACCCAACAAATTATTGAAGCGACTGTTATGTTCCTTTTTTGTTCGTGTGTATCACCAGATAGAATATATCGAAAGTTCGTGGAAGTGATATTAGAAGAGCTTCGAGATTCTTTCTTACCACACTACCATTTGTTCCCCATTTTGTCCTACTTCCTTTTACGTGACTCGCCAGACAATATCAAAAGGGGAGAGACATAGCATTCGATTATCAAGGGTTAATTCGATTGTTCGAACCTCGTAAGCGAAAATTATCTCTATTTCCGTTTGATCCTTCTTTTACGATAGACGAATTTCACACCAATTTGCTTTTTGATTCTTTACAATTGTGGATATATATTGTACATGTATATGTATTTTATAAAACTATATTATACTATACTATTTATATATATATATATATATATATATATATATATATATATACTTTATTTTCACGATACGGAAAGTTTTAATTAATTCGTTTAAAAATAAATCCATTGAAATTATTTAAACTTAAATAAGTGAATTAATAAATACTTTACGTATTGCATGATATAAATATATATAAATATATATATATACATATATAATATGGTATAATTTTACATGATTTATTAATTCACGTATTAAGTATAATATATAATAACGTTTTAACATATTAGATAATAATTCTTAACATACAGGTTATCTATTCTATAATATATTTTATTTTACTACGAATTATAATTTATAGACACGATTTATATATTATATTTTTACATTAATCATAGTTGATTTTTATGAAACAAAATTGTCTGGAAATATTGAAAGTTTAAATCCATTTTGTTAATAGAATAAAGAATCCTTAGATCTATAATAAAATAACGTTTTAACGAAAAAAAAAAAACTTCAATTATCGAATGTCTATTTTTTTCATAAATAAAGTTTCTCAAAAAAAAAAGAAAAAAAGAAAAAAAAAAAGAAAACACGATACGCGAGAAACAATAATTTATTGAGCTTCAGATTCCTACCTTATCGATCAAGCATACTGCATTTTTCGTGCACTTTGGAGTTTTTATTCGCCTATCAAATTTTTTATTTTCACGATGTACGATTTCAATAGAGAATCGTTAACTTTGAAAAATATTTTCTCACGAATTGAATATGTACATATAAAATATACATACGTATATATTAATATATAGTTTCTACCTCATGCGCATCGACCAATATATCGTTTTTCTATATACAACATTTTCTTACAACATTTTAATAAATAACGTTATAACATTCTAATATCTTTAAATACAATTAATAATATACGTATTTTCGCATACGTAAATGCTTATGGATTAATCCTGTGATTGATTGAGAATTTGAGTGAGAGAAAAGAAAATAGAGAGAGACAGAGAGGGAGAGGAAAAGAAAGAAAGAAGAAAAAAAGGAAGAGGAGTTACATGATACCGCAAACAGTGTGTCGGACAGAGAACAGAATGCCCGGAAGGCATGGCAGGAAAGTTTGAACTCTCTGTCGAAAGTTTGACAGTTTCAATCTGTCTGATCGGTTCGTATGTACGTAGACAAGTTCACTTCTTCTTCTTTCCTCGCGTTAACTAGTTCACTCACCATCTCGCTTATGCGTCTTCGATGCGTCTGCCATTGCATTTGCGTTGTAACTTTCAAATAATTCTAAATTTTTTTTTTTTATCTTTTACGGTTAATAACGTAATTGAACAATTCATTATCGTTAAGTATACCGAGTATAAATGTTGTCCTATGATAAATTTGTAATTAATCATTTATAACGTTGCTGTAAGAATGTTAAAGATTATGATAAAAATGATCGGTCAATTTGATCAGAAGTTCACTTGTCGCGTTTTGACAAGTCACCTTTACTTTAATATGTATGTCCTATACTTATGTGTTTATATTATATGCATGTACACGTGTATGCACATATATATATATATGTATATGTGTATGTGTGTATGTGTGTGTGTGTGTGTATGTGTGTGTAGATTAAAAAGCTGTATTCACCGCGTAAAAGGCTGCGTGTCTCACGCGATAATTTCGTCTCATTTTTATGACTGCAGTTGCGATTATAAGCGTGCATTGTGCAACGAAACGTGGAAATGATCGGTACACGGTTTCGTATATTTTCATAAAGAAAAATAAACCATTTAAACACAAAGGGAACACATTCTCCGACTCGTTTTTAAGTTCACAACGATAGAATGAATTATAATCAAGAAACGTGACGTTATATTTCATTGAGAAAATGTATTAAAGAAGAGTGACCTATTTTGTCGTTGTAAAATCTATATGATAAGAATTAAAACGAACGAAAAAAAGAAAAAGAAACGAAAGCGAAGAATTTCGTTGGCGTCATTAAAGTTTTTGATCCTCCTTTTTATTTCTTTTTTTTCTTTTATTTTTGTATTTTTTTTTTTTTTTTTTTTTTTTTTTTTTTTTAAATCAAAACGCATCTAAAATTTTCGAGAGAGAGTTTTTTAAACCACCATCATCTCTCTTCCATCTCTTTCTTTCGATGGAGAACATTTGATCGAACAGGACAAGTATTTTCAGCTTTGACGTTGCCTTCTCGATGGGACATTCGATAGGAGTAAAACCACGAGCCACTCGTAAACGATCGAGGTCGAGGGAAATCTAACGCGAGTTACGACGGCAAGTTATTTGCTCGTCAAGGTGATTCGCCGAAGCTTCTAATCTTAGGGATGTAGGTAGTTCCTGTGACTGGAGTATGTGGTTGGTTGGTTGGTTGGTCGATCGGATGGCCGGTCGGTCGGTCGGTCGGTCGGTTTTTCGGTTCGATTCAAAATCGTTCCTTTGATCGTTCCTATTTCACCTTCTCGTTTGATCCGCTAGCATTTTACCATGGTTGCTCTGACTTCTGCTTTCGAACGTCGAACTAAACGTCAATGAGGATCTTTCGATATTTCGCCGGAGGGTGAGTGTTGGTGGGTGAGTGGGTGGTTAGGTTGAGGAGGATGAGAATGAGGAAGAGGATAAGGGGGAGGATCGTTGTTCCACTTTCGAGACGTGTTTTATGATTGATGACTATATGTGAGAGGACTATGAGATCAGATCGGGATAATATCGAACCGGATCGCGCGAGTCTCACGGGGAAGCTGAAATATCGGAAAATAAAAGAGGAGCTATCAGTTTGAGGAAAAATCCCATTAAAATATTGTCTCTCTCTCTCTCTCTTTCCCTCTCTCTCTCTCTCTCTTCTTCTTCTTCTTCTTCTTCTTCTTCTTCTTCTTCTTCTTTCTCTCTCTTTCATTCTTGATGCATATCTAGAGATCAGCAACGTTTTTCCATCGTTCCTTCCTATCGAATGAAATTCAAGTATTAAGAATAAGAAATAAATGATGAAAAAAAAAGAAAGATGAAAAGGAATAAGGAATAAAAAAAAGAAGAATAAGAAAAGAAATAAGAATAAGAATAAGAATAAGAATAAGAATAAGAATAAGAATAAGAATAAGAATAAGAATAAGAATAAGAATAAAAAGAAGAAGCATCTTGTAAAGATTTTCACAAAGGATCTTTCGTATAAAGTCAAAGTATAAATTCGATCGTTCTTATCCCTTCCGATCGTATAACTGCGACAAACCCAGGCATTTATCCGAGAAAGAGTCCTCAAGGCATGGCCGATCTCTTTCTCCCTTTCGAAGAGAAAAATCTCCTCGAATTCTTTCCAACGATAGAACTTTGATTCGAAAAAGACTCTACGGAGTTTCTCCACTGAAAATTTCTCTTCGACTCGAGTCTTACTCACGACTTTTCTACGATGTATCTTTCGTATCACCCGCGGCAATACTTTCTCAGGGGGATGCATACTATCCTTCCGTATACACTTACATTTACACATACACACACATAAACACACAGATACATATACACACATATATTTTCATAATATTTATATGAAAGCGCGTGCATAGTAGACGGCTTTTCGCTACTCGATCTCGCACTTTAATCAAAATTGCGTGCATTCGAGTACGTGCACGTCGAGCGAACTTTTTTTTCCTCTTCCTTTTCTTATCTTTTCTTTTTATTTTTTATTTTTTCTCCATTTTCTTCTTCTTCTTTTTTTTTCTATTTTTTTTTCCTGCATTTTTTATTTTTTCTTTCATGTTCTTTTTTTTTTTTTTCTTCTTTTTTTTTTTTTTCTCTTTACCACGTCGTTGCACTCACGTATAATATGTACCTATTTATTTTGTGGAATAAACATTTAAATTCTGGATTTAGAAGAGAGAATAAAAAATAAAAATAGTATTGTGACTCAATATATATGAAAGAACTAAAGGATATTAAGGAAGGTCAAAAAATCAAAAAATTAGTTCCATTTTTAAATCAGATTCTCATTTATTATTATATCCATTAGTATGTTAATTTTAAACGAATGGTTTTTATGGTTACTCTTGGGAAATTTTATGACTTTACGATTTGAACAAGTACAGTATATAGTAAATAAGTTCATAAAAATTCAAAGAAAAAATATTAACTCCTTCAAAGTCAATTTAATAAAAATTAGTTAGTCGAGAGAAAGAAAGAAAAAAAGAGAGAGAGAGAGAGAGGGAGAGAGAGAAGGAAGAAAAGAGAGATTTGTATTATTATCTAATAACACGATCATTAAAATTGACCTTTTATCAAAATTACTCGAACTACCGCTTGATTACCTCGTTCGTAGTAACTTCATTTATGATTGGTAAAAGGTTACCCTACACGGCCTGGAAACATTTTCACGATGAATTCAGTCCGAAGAACGTAATCGATTAAAAACGTCGAACATTATAAAGTTTTATGCTTTCTCATCGAAACAAAAATCGTCGAAATTGAAACGTCGAAATGTGGTAACAATGGTAAAATCAATTATGCAGATTGCGCTTGAAAAACGTTTTTTGAAATATTTTCTTTTACATCTTAATATATTAAAATTAAACTCATTTTATATTAATAAAATTAAAAAATATGAAATAAATTTCTTTATATGTATATGTATATTTTTTCTTTTTTCTATTTACAAAGAAACAATTAGGTATACATGCAAAACATATTAAATTGTATTGTATTATGAAAATGCAATCACAAGATACATTGTTATAAGGTACTGTCGACGAATCGATAAATATGAAAAGCAATAACAAAGATGAGATAGTTTTAAACAAATTGAACAAGAGAAAGACAGAGATGGAGAGACAAAGAATGAAAGAGAGAGAGAGAGAGATAGAGATAGAGAAATCTCATGATTTTGCATAAGAGAACTTTCACGTTAACTCGGCGTTCGTCAACGAAGGTTACCACCAAGTGCGGCGCATTAAATTACAGCAATGCGTCCCCGAGTAGGTTGGCTGGATTTAGTCGAGTACGGGGGCTGATGTAAGCAGTCGGTACTTCCGCGAAACATGCAAATTCAGTTCTGCTTTGAACGTTTACTCTACCTCAATGTCGGCCAGGATTTCCGTTTGAAGGCCGAATTTTGTTGATCGGATCAAACTCAAAACAAACGAGAACGTTATAAGAAGAAACTACGTTGATTACGATGATGAGAAAAATAATAACAACAACGACGATGACGACAACAATAATAATAATAATAATAATAATAATAATAATAACAATGATAATAATAATAATAATAATAATAATAATAATTCCTTCTTAATTGATATATTTTAAACTGGAACTCGACGATTTTCATAATAATAAATAACTCGTACTAGCGTAGAGTGATGAGCGAAGGTGAGCAAATACAGTAGGGAGGAATGTTATAGGGATAGTGGAAGAGGTGGAACGAGGAGTTTGTATTAACGCCGGATGAGGAGTAAGAGAGGAAAAGGTTGGGACTATGCGGTGAGAGAGAAGTGAAAGGTTAAAGGAATTTTTCAAAGGTCGAACTTGACGAGGAAGTTTTACGAGGAACGGACGCACGAGATGGCACAGTTCGATAGAGAATTCCTGGTATTCGCGAGTTTCCACGAGGCGAACGATGTCGTGAGCTTAAAGGGGTGGGAAAAGGGTGGAGGAGTAGGAGGGGGAAGAGGAAGGATGGAAGGATGGAAGGATAGGAGGGAGGAAGACGAAGAGAAGAGGAAGAGGAGGAGGGCCTGAAAGTCCTATCGGTTGGCGTAAAGTCGACTAGTTCCTATCGATGCATAGAAAAGTCATAGGTGACCTAACCGAACGACGACGAATCGAAATCTTGATTTATAGTCAGGCTTCAACTACGGCTAAGCCCCATATATATGTATGTATATATATATATATATATATATATATATATATATATATATATATATGTATGTATATGCCCTATAAACAATTACATTTACTATCGGAAATTTTTAAATTCTATGAAATAAGTCGATAGTTAAAAAATTTACGATCGAGTTATGTCGATATTATCCTAGATTGACTATTATAAGACGAAATATATATATATATATATATATATATATATATATATATATATATATATCGATTACGATATAGAGAAAATCTCTTTATTGTCTTTGTATTTTACCTAGTCAGATTTTATAAATAAAACGAAATATTTTCTATACTATTCTATGATATAATATACTTACTTACTTACTTAGTTACTTACTTACTTACTTACTTATTTACTTATTTACCTACCTACTACGTATATGTCTGCGTATAACTTTGTTCTTTATTTAGAGACGGTGAATGTTTACTATTGAACATTATTCAAAGTCAAGAAATAAGAAATAAGAAAATCTTATTCGACAATTTCGACAGTTCTTTTTCTAGTTTAAATGACACTATCGTTTTCATAAAAAAAAATTTTATCATCAATCACAAAACACTTCGCATATATAAGACTTTTAAAAAATATCCTTAACAGAGTATCATACAATATATGTTTGTATATATATATATATATATGTATATATATGTACACTTTTCTCGTGTACGAATACGAGCCGTTACTTCCGGTCGGCGAGCTTTTCATAGCGTAAATAAGAAAGCGAAAGAGAAGAAGGAAGAGATGGTAGAAAGAAGAAATAGATAAAGAAGAAAAAGAGAAGAAAGAGGAAGAAGAAGAAATGGAAAAATGCAGAAGGCAAAGAAAAAGAACACGTGAATACATACTATAGCAATTCAGTGACATGCGAGAGGACTCTTCTTCCTTCCTTGCGTGTTCTCGAACGTATACACATTTCTTTGCTCTTCTCGACGTCCTGAAAGAAAACGCAAGGAGAATACTACTTGAGAATGTTTCTCTTTCTATACCGTGATATCGATCTACTGAGATCATTTTAAATAAATCAATAGTACGTCCAAACGATAACTTTTTAATCCCATTAATTATCGAATCAATTCGAATACAATTACTCGAATCGAATTTGATTTGATTTGATTTCAATTGAATGTCTGAACGAGAAAAGATGAAAAATAAAATTAATACGAGAAGAACGTCTCGCGTTCATTTTCACGAAATAATATATTCGTAGATAATTTTAAGATCTATTAAAATTATTTTTTCACTAGTTTATTATTATTATCTTAGTTATTATTTTCGTTGATTTTTTTTTTTCTTTTTTTTAATAAATCACTATTTAAAGATAGTAATGGTATATGTACGTGTAATTAACTCCCATTTATTATTTCCTAAAGGATTGGACGTATTATAATAGACATGCATACTCATATACGTACATATACATAGGTGATAATTTCGTGTTGTCGATCGTTTCGGTAACCAACCGTATTGACAGAATTATTCGAGAACCAAAGTTCATTGACTCGATGCCGTTAATAAGCTCATGCTTATGCAAGTCCATCGGACTTCGTACTAAGCTCAGACTCCTATTAGGCAGATAGTAGATCGCAGGCAAACAACGAGGACACCAGACTAACCTGCCGTGCTATTGACATCGGCTTCGTCCGAGTAGATGCGTCCTATTCCGTTCTCTATTCTCATATCAGAAGCCTATCGAAAGCTTATAAAGCGGAACGATCGTCCTATCATCCTGTTTAAACCTTAAATTTCCACTTAAAACGAAAATTTCGATTTAACGAATGTACAATTAACATTGTTCATTACATTGATACATAGAATTCATTTAATGCCATAATGGTGTATTTTTTCTTTTTTTTTTTTTGGTTTTTTTCTTTTTTAATCTATTTAACCTTCGACATTACATTTTGAAACGATCAAACGTCATTCGTAAAATATTATACTGTAACGAGTCTATAAGTCTGATTTCATTGATTTCTCATTAGATAATTGTATCGAAGTATTAATCACTTTGATGAAAAAGTTTAATGAATAATGATTGGTCTAAGTCGAAGTAATATCGAATTAAAACTATATCGTTTACATCGATTTTCGAGGATAAACTTTATCATTACTCCGAATTAATATAGAAATTTATACGATGGATCACGTAAAAATAGAAGATCTAACATTATTTGATGTTATTCAATTTTATACAAATTTTTAATTTTATCTCTCGTTAATATTTATATATATATATATATATATATATATATATATATATAAATAATATATAAAAAAGAAAAAAAGCACTTCTTTGTTGGCCAACGACTCGCACGTAAATATATTTTCTATTGTATCGGCGGTCATTCATCGTTATCATAAAAATTAATGATAAATACGTGTAATTGCGGTTGTCGATTAATGAAAAGAAAAAGAAAAAAAACAAAAAAAAAACAAAAAAAAAAAAAAAGAAAAAGGAACAGAAAACAAAAGAAAAAGCTTCAGAATCCTATTGGGATAATTATCATTTAATTTCTATTCGAAGGTGACATGAGAATTGAACTTTGAATTCAATGAAAATAATGAGTTTTTATGGTCCATGAGTTCGAAAGATGGGAACAAAGGGTGAAACGAGAATTCTTCGTGACTAATTAGTTGAATATATTAAGTTAGGAAGAAAAAAAACTTTGGGTGCATGATTAGCAGTAAGTAAATAAAGTCCCTTTAATTACTTTCTCCATTACTTTCTTCTATTCTTTCCGTTCGAAATCTAATTATAATATGATAATCGCAAATATAAAAAAATAATAATAACAATAATAATGATGATGATGATGATGATGATGATGATGATGATGATGATGATAATGATAAGGAGAAGAGAGTTTGAAGAGTTGAATAAAATTTGTTAAGTTCGAAATATGAGTTCTTCAAGTCTGATCGATCAGACGGGTTCCTTATTTCACGTGTCAAGACTTTTTTATTCTTTTTCTTTTTCTTTTTTTTTTCTTTTTTTTTTGTTTCTCTTTTTTTTCCGAGCAAAAAGATCACTTCGATAGAAATAAAATTCATACCCACGTACTCTCGATTGATTCTTTTTCGCTTTCTGTTTCAGATCTCCTCAATCACCAGTTTCTGCAGGGTAAGTAGACGTATCCCGAAGAGTTTCTTTCTCTTTAAAAATCGTTTCTCGATGCCTCTTCGAAATATATATATATATCTGTATATCATACAAGTATATATACATACGCACACACACATGTATATATATATATATATATATATATATATATATATATATACGTAGGAATAATTTTGATATGTCGATGCATCTTTCTTGCGACTTCGAGATATCACGAGAAGAAAAATCGAAGGAAACGGATGGAGAGTTAGAACGGATCGTTTTCTCGCATAACGAAAAGACGAGAAGATTATCGATGCCCTGAGATATATAAGATCGGTAAAAGAGAAGAAGAAGAAGAAGAAGAAAAAAAAGGATGAAGAAAGAAAAAAAAAAAAGAAAAAAAGGAAAAGAGTTGGAAAAGAATTGGTTCAAGGATGTTACGGGTTATAGATGGCTCGATTCTCTCGTTAAAAATGTTGGCCATCCTTCGAGCTATCTTCTATAAAAAAGATTCCTTTTCCCTTTTCTTTCTTACCCTGTTCTCGATATCTGAAACGACAAAAGCGATAAAAATAAAAAAAAAAGGTAGATATGGATCTAAGAGATAGATCACTATAATAGACTTGACGATCCTTTATGTATTGTACGTGTAACGAAAAAAAAAAAAAAAAAAAATGTCCAACGATATTTTTCTTTTTCTATTTTCTTTTCTTTTTTTTTCCTTTCTCTTTTTTTCTTTTCTCTTTTTCTATTTTCTTTTTTTTTTCTTTTCTTTTCTTTTCTTTCCTTTCCTTTTCTTTTCTTTTCTTTTCTTTCACTCCGAAAAAGTTTCTCGTCGATCGCGAGAATCAATTATAAAAATTATAAGAGGATTTCCGTAAGATCCCCGAATATAATCCAATTATCGTTGAAACGTCCGCGAGAACAATGGTATATCCGGAGGATCCCATAACAAGTTCATAGATTTTTTTTCTTCGAAGACCATTTTCTCTTTCCTTCCTCTCGTCAACCACCTATCCCCACCCTTTCTCCCCCTTCTACCTTACCAACCCCGTTTCCCTTGCTTTCTCGTTTTGTCTCTTTTCTTCTCCTTTCTTTTATCTTGCCTTTTCTTTTCTCTTTCGTCGTCCCGTCGTACTTTTTCCTCGAGTGTTCTCCAAATTTCAAGGATGGAAGGACAGGATGGAAATAACGATGCTCTCGAAAGGGGAAGAAAAGAGAAGAAAAGAAAAGAAAGGAGTGGTTCTTACGAGTGACAAGAGAGAAAGAAAGAGGGAAAGACAAAAATCACATTTATTGCATATAGTGCTATACTATACTCATTCTTTCTCTCTCTCTCTCTCTCTCTCTCTCTCTTTATACGTATATATATATATATTAAAATGATTAAACACATACATATACATATATGCATGAGTGTGTGTAAAGAACGAAACAACACAAAAAATAAAACAAAGGTGATGTAATTTTAACAATAGAAATTAGGATAAACTAAGCAAATAATAATGATAACAAGAGTAACAACAACAACAACAACAACAACAACAACAATAATAATAATAATAATAATAATAATAGAAGAACGTCATAAAGGATATTAAAGAAATATTTACAAAGATATAAAGATATAAGCGGAATAGAGAAAAACAGAGAGAGAAAGAGAGAGAGAGAGAGAGAGAGAGAGAGAGAAAGAAAAGCCAAGAAAAAAATTAAATTTTTTAATTCTAAGACTCACCTTTCGTTCCAGACTGAGGGACCCACAATAGAAAATTATTTTTGATGGTACGAACTCTCTCTCTCTCTCTCTCTCTCTTTCTCTCTGAACTTTCTTTAATTGATCTCGGAAGTAGTTTAGAAGAGGGAAGAGAATAGAAAGGTACGAGAGTTAATGCGAACTGCTTATCGAGCCGAGGAAATCTTCTAGAAGCACAAACACGGTCATTTACCTCTCAGTTCGTTGGCTAAGCTCGAGAGATCTCTCTTTCTCTTTCTCTCTGTCTCTCTATCTCTCTATCTCTCAATGATGAAGTAGACCTTTAATTTTACCATTGTAAGTTCCACTGGTTACATTGCGACTCTTCTCTCCCTTTCTCTTTCTCTATCTATCTATCTATCTATCTATCTATCTATCTATCTGTATCTATCTACCTATCCATCTCTCTCTCTCTCTCTCTCTCTCCCTCTCTATTTATCTATCTTTCATTCTGATGAGAGGAAACGGTTTCGAAAGATAGATATCTTCGAGAGTTATGAAGTGAAAACGAACGGTACTTAGGACGAGAGCGTGCAAACAAGACTATGCGCCGTTCGTTATTTAAGACAAAAGTATAGACAATTTCGTTCGGCAAAGAGAAATAGTTTCGTTCTCGTATTGATAACAATCAAAATGATAAAAGGTCGAATTAACGAGGAAACCATAGTATGTATACATACCATTGTTATAGGTATGTTTCTTATTTATACGAGTTAAACGTAAACTATTTCGTCGAATTTCTCGGTTGGAAAGTTTAAACGAAAGTTCGTTATAGATATCTTGCATTCTCTTTGGAGTTCGAGCACAGAGTGGTAAATCTATTTCTCGTTTAGTACTGTTAAATGTTGAAGATAAGGATATGAGAATTATAATAGTGGCGGTGGGGGTGGGGCGGGAGGGGAGGTGGAAGAGGAAGTTGGCCAGAGGGGAGAAGCTGCAGAGATGAGGGGAAAAGAAAAAGGGAAAGAAAGGGTTAATGAGTAGATAAATAGATAGAAAGAGAGAGACAGAGACAGACAAAGAGAGAGAGAGAGAGAGAGAGAAGGGTGCTATACAACCGCAATATATATATATCTAAAGATGGATACATTCTCGAGGAAAGTTGCTCGATTAGACTTACCTCAGGAGAGAGGGAGAGAGAGAAAGAGAGAGAGAGAGAGAGAGAGAGAGAGAGAGAGAGAGAAGCACTAAGAGATAACGACGATCGACGCCAAACATGAGGAAAGTCGTAATGGAATGGTCTTTAGCCTTTCGCTACTAGAAAATGTTGGCAAACTTTGTCGTAAGAAGGGGAGAGGGGTTGTCTATCTACGAGTACTCTTATACCAAACCAGTGTGTTAGGCAGCAGCTTGTTTTCCAGCTTTTGAAAAGTTTCTCTCTCAGCTGTCTTTCGTGGTAGACGAAAGCTAGAGAGCCCTCTTTTCTTCTTATCGACCTATGTAATAGCTGAAAGCTCGACTTTCCGAAAATTTTCTCCCCGTTCGGTAAATTCGATATTATATTCTCCGTGGGATAAGCTAGCAACTATAATAACGAGTTCTCTCATCTTCGTTTCTTCGATCCCAGAGGACAAGCGTTTCTCGAAAAAGGACTGAAAGCTTCTAACTCGTTCGAGTTGGATTAATTGGCTTAATTAAAAAGTTCTGGCCCCAGCTTTGCACGTCAGATGGATAGATGAATAGAGAGAGAGAGAGAGAGAGAGAGAGAGAGAGAGAGACAGACAGACAGACAGAGAAAGAGAGTGAGTACGTTCCCACAAATGTCATTAATCCGACGTAACGCATAATATTACGAGAAATTGCATTAATATCTTCTCACATTTACAATTAGTTTCATTTCAATAATAAATAATAAGCTATCTCTCTTTCTCTCTCTCTCTCTCTCTCTCTCTCTCTCTCTCTCTCTCTTTCTTTCTTTCGTACGCTCTATCTCTATCTTATTCTTCTTTCTTTCTTCTTCTCTCTTTATTATTATCATCATCGTAGAATAGAGTCCTTGAGACTGGCTCTCTTTCTTGAAGCGTAAAAATACACTTTACATTCGTCCGAGATTCGAACTGCGAAACTTTCCTTCCGTTGTTAAAACTTTAACGTAGGAAAAGTAACGCATAAGATAGAAAAAGAGTCGAAGAGAAAGAGAAAGAAAGAGGGAGAGAGAGAGAGAAAGAGAGAGAGAGAGAGAGAGAGAGAGAGAGAGAGAGAGGAAGAGAAAGAAGTAGTTTTTTCTTCAAGAACGACGCTCTGAGGATTTCGATGCCATGGAAATCGGACTTAAGGAAATATGATGTCGAGCGTTCCTCTCTTGAAGAAGCAGACGGAACACCGATACCAAGAAGATCTCTTTCTCCCTCTCTCTCTCTGTCTCTCTCTCTCTCTTAGACGAGGTATAAGGATAAGTACTCTTCCTTTCCTTACACTTTTTTATACTACCTTTCTCACCTTATCGGACTTTTAAAGGAGCGGGTTTAGAAGAGCCACTCTTGTTTCTAAGTATTGCATTCATTATTTCGATCGTTTCGACCTTCATTACATTTCTTTCTTATTTCTTTTGTTTTGTTTTTCTTTTCTTTTCTTTCCTTCCTTTCCCTTTTTTTTCTTTTTTCTTCTTTTTTTTTTTTTTTTTTTTTTTTGAAACGTAAAACACAATTCCAATCGTTATTAATTCTAATGTCAATCGTCGAAGAGGCATCATGAAACAAAAAGAAACATATCTCTCTTCCCGTTATTGTTCTCCATTCTTTTATTCATTTATTTATTTATTTATTTATTTATTTATTTATTTATTTATTTATTTATTTATTTATTTATTTATTTATTCAAGAAAAAACAAATCGCTCGTTTCAGCTTTCGGCCATCGTCGATGGAATTTATGCGGAACACGGACACACCGCAGGATCGTTCACACGTCTAGCGAGCGATCGACTTCTAGTTGGTGGTGGTGCTGATGCGAGATCTTTGCAAGGTGCCAAAGGGATCAACAACTTTGTCGGCTGTCTAAGAAAGGTTAGTTTCCTCGAAAATTCAACGACGTCGACGACATAGTTGCTATTTCGAAACTTTATCGCCAAGAGATCCTGCGCTTTCTATTTGAAAATTCGTATATCCGTCGATCTTTAACCGAAGTTTACGAAGTTTATAAGAATATAATACGATTGTTAAAATCGATCGATCGTTTTGTTTTTCGATAAATTATCTATTCGATATATTATATATATATATATATATATATATATATATATATATATATTCGTATACATAAGAAATTAAAATTTAAAAGATTCTTCGATATTTTTTTATATCTGTTCTTATAAGTTGATAATTATACGAACGATTTGATTGGAAATGACAATTAAAATTGAAAATGAAAATTAAAATGGAAGATCGGTATATAACAATTTTTTATTTGTCTTATTACTTAATCAAATTCATTTTTGGAGTATTCGTAGAACGAATTCGTTGTCATGTAAACAAAAAACAAAAAAAGAAAAAAAAACAAAAAACAAAAAAATACAAGATAAAAGAAAAAGAAAAAAAATCATTGTACACTTTATCGATTTTCTTTAAATTTTAATGTCTTCTTTGATGTAAAAATAACGACTCGATGTGATAAGGAATATTATTAAAAATGAGAGGGATTATTTATTGCTACCTCGATTCGTTCTCCGTTGAATTAAATATAGTGCAAAGATTTTCAGACGATTCGATTATTATAGAGGGGACAAATAAACGATCGTAGAGCAAACGCGTTGGACTGATTTTATCGACGTAACAATCTCGTGGACCGCTGTCGGGCTTTTCTATCAAATTTACAGCGTCGATTTTGACGTAATTCAATACGGTAGAATAATTAATCGAATATTAGCGGAAACGAGATGAATGTAATACGTCGATCGTTCAAATGTGACAGTTCCCTCGCAAATCAAATTTATGAATGTACGTTATAAAGTATCTCATAAATTTTGTAGAAAAATATTTTAATAACATCTGATTTGCATATCTTTCGAAAATGTATACATTTAAAATATTGCCAATCATTTTTAAAAAAAATTTTTTTCATTTGTAATACACGTTGTTATATATGATTTATTTATTGCTTTTACATTCATAAAGAAAAAAAAAAAAAATATATATATATATATATATATATATTATAATAATCATTATTTAATCGCAAGCTATGATAAATGATTAACAAATTATTATTTTAATATATATATATATTATATATATTATAATAATATATATTATAATATATATATATATATATAATATATATATATATATATATATATATATATATATATATATATATACATATTATAATAATCATTATTTAATCGCAAGCTATGATAAATGATTAACAAATTATTATTTTAATTTGAATGAATTTCAATTAGAAATCTGCATGCTTGATGTTATTTTATGACGAATCGCAAAGAATGAATTTTTTTTTTGTTAGACGAAAAAATGTCGCGTAATTAGTTTGGAACAAAACATCGAGGCCACCGTTTCGGGATTCGTAGTTCAACACGATTATTCTAACGTTAAATATTTGTCGATCAAACGAATTGACTTTCACACACCGCAACGAATGCAACGAACGGAGGGGACCCTTTGTTAAGCAATTATCGCTTTCTCTTCGCATTGTCATTGGAAATGCTTTGATCGTAATTCATGAAGAGAAGCAGAGAGAAAAAGAAAGAAAGAAAGACAGACAGACAGATAGACAGACAGAAAGAGAGAGAGGAGAGAGAGAGAGAGAGAGAGAGAGAAAGGAAGAAACGAGGAATACACAAAAGATAAGAAAGATTTATACGCCAGTACCATCAATGTTTCCAATCAAACGTTTTATCACCTTTTTTTTCTTTTATTTATAAGTATGCATATAAAAAATAAATTTCTTAAAATCACTTTTCATTGATAATAAAATTTTCCAAAAAAAAAAAAAAAAAAAAAAAAAGCAAGAATATTATCTTAAAATATAAATTACATTGACATACATATGCATCAATTAAGCTAATATACTAATATTTAAAATAAATATTTACAAGTTAGTTATTAGGAATTTAAAAGGATTTAATATGTCGTTTAACGTATCAAGAAATAAAGTAATGTCAATTTTTCTTCTGTCTTAATTTTTATTCTTTAATTAAAAAATTTGTTCACTTTAAATATCCTATTATTACGTTGGCTATAAATAAACAATCAATGTTCTATAGAGTGAGACAAAGCAGTGAGAAAGAAAGAAAAAAGAGAGAGAGTGAGAGAGACAGAGAGAGAAAGAGACAAAGAGAGAGAGAGAGAGAATATACTATAAAAAGAAAAAAAAAATAGCAAGAAATAATCCATAATTTTAAAGAATCTATCAATTCTAAATCGTAACACAGAGAGAGTTAAGCACAAAAATAAACTAAATTTAAGGGATTAAAAATATCCAAGCAACTGCAAACCTCAGCGATTGCTCTCTCATTGCAACGAAATGAAATATTCATGTGCACGACTTACTTGTAAACTTCAATGAAAAGTATGAAGAAGCTTCTTCCAACAATTCTCTCTCTCTCTCTCTCTCTCTCTCTCTCTCTCTCTCTTTCTCTCTTTCTCTCTTTCTTACTGTCGACTACATCGATATCGAAAGATCCGTAGAAGGAAGTCAGAGAAAAGTAATAAGGGAATTACGAATGAAGCAATAAACTTGTCTAGCGAACGAGTTACGATGAGGTGGAGCTAGTCCCGATGGTAGGTAATTTGTAGGGCGTTTCTCATCTGGATGATTTAAAAGTATCGCGTGCGAGTGACGCTCCAAAGGAATGAATATTTCTTTTTTTTTTTTTTCTTTTTTTTTCGTTTCATTTTGAACGTCCATCGCGGGCGAGCGCACATGTGTGTATGTGTGTTTGTGTGTTCAAAACGCGTCGAGAGAGAGAGAGAGAGAGAGAGAGAGAGAGAGAGAAAGAGAAAAAAAAGAGAGAGAGAAATAAGGATTTAATGGGGGGGAAAAAAAACTCACGGCTGACGCCATTCTTCATCGAGAATATTTCTTCTCCTCTCTTTTTTTTTTTTTTCAGTTCCCCTCCCTTCCCTTTTTTTTTCTCCCACGTAGCTTTTTCATTTAATTCTCCTCTTGTTCTTCTTTTGTTTCTTTTTTTTTGTTTCTTTTTTGTAATTTTTTTCGCGCTTTTTCCTTCCTTTTTTGTCTTCTTTTTTTCTTTTTTTCTTTTTTTTTTTTTTCTTCTTCAGCCTCGACGTCAAAGAGGGAACGAGGGAGCGAGTTACGAATCGTTCAAACAAAACGATCGAATAAATGCCGAGCATTGTTTACAGATATTGGATATCGGCGTTGGAGACGTGGAAAATAGGAAAGTGCGAAGTACGTAGGTGTAGGGAATAAGGGGTAAGGTTGGGAAAGGGTGGTAGTGTAGGGTGCGACTGGCTGAAGCACGAAAAGCGTGTGCTTCACCTATATCTACGCACGCCCATTTCGTTTCGTTTCGTCTCGTTTCGTCTCGTTTCGTTTCGTTTCGTTTCGTTTCGTTTCGTTTCCGAGTCGTTCAAAACGTACCTAGTACGTACGTACGTACGTAGGTACCTAGTCTACTACCTACATACCTATCTATAGATATACATATATACCATTTTCATTTCGCTCGATTCGAATAGCACACGCTGCTACTCTCGTCGGTCCGTATCAAAAAGCGATTCTCTAGGGAAATTCGTGCTTCCCATCTTTTCTCACTTTTTTTTCGTTATTTTCTTTTTTTTTTTTTTTTATTTTTGTTTTTGCTTTTTTTTCTATCTTTCTTTCTTTTTTTTTTTGTCTTTTTTCTTTTTTTTCTTTTTTTTTTTCTTTCCTCGTTGAATATCATTGCCCGCATGGCAATACACGTACGTACATAAGGTTTTCTAGGAATTAATTGGCCACGGTTTAATTATTAGCACGTTCGTATGATATCTCTCCGATCATATTATTTCGCGAGAATAGAATTTATATAATTATTACGATCTTGTTCATTATCTATAATTAATAGTCATCATTTGTTTTTATATTTTAATTTTGACGATTAATTGCTATCGTCGATCTCGAGAATGATAAAATATTATTTTTCTCTTTTTCTTCGTACGAAAAGAATATCTGTCGACGTTAAATATTTCTCTTATTTCGAATTTCTCACGAATGTTTCAATTTTAATTGTATTCATTAAAATGACGAAAAAAAAAAAAAAAAGAAA
>NC_140819.1:3697500-3745000 GCF_050613455.1 Vespa mandarinia
TACAGGCAATAAGTAGAAAGGAAAAGTAGAATGATATAGTGCGATGAAAAAACAATAAAGAGAAAAGAGAGATTGGGAGAGATGGTAAAAGAGGGGAAAAGGGAATAACAATGAAGGAAAAAAAAAAGAAAAAAAAAAGGAAAAGAGAAAGGAGAAAAATCGATATAAATGGCGGAAGAGAAGCGGACGTAATTCACGAACGAAACGAGGCGCGACGTTTTGCAACTACGTGACGAGGATGTTAAAGTTCGTCCTACTCTATTTCTTTCTCTTTTTCTCCCTCTGTCATTCTCTCTCTCTCTCTCTCTCTCTCTCTCTGTCTCTTTCTCTCTCTCTTATTCTCTCGAGTTGATTCGGCCGTCTATCACGGAACATTTTCGAAAAGACCTCTTCCTTGGCTCCTTCTCTTCGTCAACGTAGTGGAAGACGAGATACGAGAAGGAACGTTCATAAGACGAAGAAAGAGATGAACTGTCGCGTAATTTTCCTTTTAACTATGCCCGTGACCTCGGAGTAACTTCATGACAGGGATAGCTAGTCATCGAGATAGAAAGTTTTCGAGACGATCGTTTAAAGGAGAGTATTTTTCTTTTTTTATTTTTTCTCTATTTTATTCTTTTTTACATTTTTTCTTTTTCTCGTTTCTTTCTTTCTTTCTTTCTTTCTTTCTTTTTTTTTTTTCTTTTTTCTTTCGTACTTCCTCGAAATTTCTTCTTCTTCCAAATGACCTCCCTCACATCTGCCTCATTGCCTTCGGTCCCCCTTCCCTTCTATTTCTCTCTTTTTTGCTCTTCTTACTTTTCCGATCGTTCAGGCGGTATTTTTATTCGAACGTGAAACCTCTTGTGAAAATAAGTGAATTCGAGCAACGTTCGTAATTATCGCTTTGTTATTCTCTCGGATCGAGTGCAGAGTTCGATTACATTTAAGAAAGATAGAGAACGATAGATAGAAAGATAGATAGATAGAAAGAAAGAAGGGAAAAAAAAGGAAAGAAAGAAAGAAAGAAAGAAAGTAAGGAAGGAAAGAAGGAAGGAAGGAAGGAAGGAAGAAAGGGAAGAAATAAAAAAAGAAAAATATATAAAGAGTGGGTAGACTATTAACGTAAATTGATGAACTTAGAAAAGAAGGTATCGAACACTGCACCGGCAAGCATCCTACAAATTTCTGAACTCCATCCATCTCTGAAAAGTACTTTCTCTCTCTCTCTCTCTCTCTCTATCTCTCTCTCTCTTTCTCTCTTTCTCGTTTTCTTTTTTTTTCTTAACCATTCTGCACTTTTTTTCCGTCCTTGAATGCAAAAGACAGAGCTTTTCTTCTCTTCTATTTCCCATCTCTTTTTTGTCACGATAGTTACCGATAATTAAAACGCGATATGCTTGGACCTGAATCTCTTTCTATTATCTCTCTCTTTCTTTCTCTCTCTTTCTGTATATATATATATATATATATATATATATATATATATATATAGTGCATCCATTAAAAGAATGGCCATGTTCTTGATTGGATCTTCAACAAAGTCTCTAATTACCGATAAACCTTCTTATCGGACTAAGTTTAAAAAAGAAAAGGAAGGTAGAAAAATAGAGAGAGAGAGAGAGAGAGAGAGAGAAAGAAAAAAATGTTGACCACTTTTTTCGTTCATGAAATTATTAAAAGTCTTTTCTCGTTCGATCTAATTTCTCATCGACGATCGCATTTTAAAATTACAGAATAACCACATTTATAATAATCTTACGAAAGAACTTTAGAGAATATTAGAGAGTAATATGCACTTTTAGAACTGCCTCGTTAAACATAATAATATTGGATGCGACATTAAACGATTTGGAGTCGAGTGGTAATTAGTTTTGCTCGATTACGAGACTCTCTCTTTCTCTTTCTCTCTCTCTCTCTCTCTCTCTCTGTTTCTTTCTCTCTTTTTGTCGCTATCTATGTTTTTCTTCCTCTCAGGGATATAATTTTAGCGAGCGAACGTTTTCGCAAACGTAGGAGACGGTCATCTGTGATTTAATTGGAAAAGCGTGATACCGGCCGCGAGCAGTGCATTTACAAATGAGAAACGATGAGAAACATTTCCTTCAAAATTATCTACGAGTTGAAAATGTTCAGAAATATGAAGATGACATAGCGTACACACGCATACACACCATAGTATCCACTTGGAATCTCAGGAATTTTTATATTTTCGTTCGTTCTCTTCGTTACGAATAAGTTAATATAACACATTGTTTATTTAACATTTTACTTATGGTATTTAATTATCATGGTGTACAACTATTCACCGGGAATAATAATAATACGAATAAATGAATAATGATATTTTTAATTTTTAAATAAAATTGTTAATTAATTTAATGTTATGTTATAATATAAATTTTGCATAAATATGTATATATCTTATATATATATATATATATATATATATATATATATATATAATATATATATATATATATAGTTATGTATTTCTATAGATTTTCAAGAATCTCAGATTAGACATATATCTTTCGTCTCTCAACAATGGCACCTAGAGAATGGAGGATTAATAAGCAAAACACCGGAATATCCGTTAATCCAATTAGTCAAAGACTGGCCCGGAATCTGTAAAGCTGTACACGTGAACGCTTCTCGCAAACCTACCTCACAAAGGATTCACTCGAATGATTTAAATTTTAGAGAAACGTTTCTCGTTGAATTATTCGGATCGAAGTCAGAAGTCGGTAGATATAATCGTACAAATACTCAACGTTACAGGAGAGTAAACTCGAACGGGAAACTATTCTCTTACACGCATATAGGAATAGAGAGAGAGAGAGAGAGAGAGAGAGAGAGAGAGAGAGAGAAAAGAAATAAGGGAGAATGTAATAACCAATTACGAATTTCCTAGTTCGCGAACTCAACCATTTTCCAACGTGAACCGCATGAGCTTTCGCGAATTTTCCCAAAAGTTTACCAACTCTCATGAGTTTTACCGAGATCGATCGTCATCATACTTGAAGCGAACATTACTAACGATAGATGATAATTATACGTTGTTAGGCGTGAATTAAAAGGAAAAAAATAAGAAAAAAAAGCGTGTGAAAGAGAGAGAGAAAGAGAGAGAGAGAGAGAGAGAGAGAGAGAGGGAGAAGAAACTCCTCCACCCAGAAAAAAAAAAATAAAGAATAAAAGAAAAAGAAGGGAAAAAAGAAAGAAAGGCATTCGAGTATCAGGAGACTGGAAAATTAAGTGAGTCTATAGGGAAAGAGTGTGCGTGTGTATATGTGTATGTGTGTGTGTGTGTGTGTGTGAGAGAGAGAGAGAGAGAGAGAGAGAGAAAGAGAAGAAGAACAAGAAGAATGGAATATAGAAGAGAAGCTAAAGACCGGTCAATTAAATTCCCGTTGTTAATTTGGGCAATTAACTCTTGGGAAACACTGGAGAGAGAGAGAGAGAGAGAGAAAGAGAGAGGGAGAGAAAGGTAGGCCGGTTAATTAAAGAAGTACCAGCGTGAATTCAAGAAGGTAAAGCGTTAATTAAAAGGTGGATCGACATATAGAAGTACCGACGACGAAATTTCGAAGGTCGTGATTTTAAAGTGAGAAGCATAAGACTACGATAACATTCTGGCTTGGGAAGATATAGTTTTTCATGCAAAATATTTTTCAACGAAATTATTTGTTTCGTGCTTCAAAAAAAGAGAGAGAGAGAGAGAGAGAGAGAGAGAGAGAAAATTGAAATTAATATTTCTTTCTCTTACTCTCGTTCTCTCTCTCTCTCTTTCTCTCTCTCTCTCTCTCTCTTCCTCTCTTTTTCTCTTTGTTTTCTTTTTCTGCACTATTTCATTTTCTTTTGTTTATCGAATCGAAGTTATCCGTGGTATCTTCGTTAGCAACGAATGCAACTATTTTTAGACGTAATGCAATAATGGGACGCGTAATTCAAAAACCGGAAGTACCGGACTCGGAAAGCGAGTATTTCATATTCATTATTAGCTCACAGCTGTTACGTAACGAACGAGTCCGTGGGGTGAAAACTGTACGCTTCTACTATACGTACGCATGTATGCATATATATATATATATATATATATATATATATATATATAAATATAATACATTCATACCTGAATGCATGCATGCATACTTACGTTATGTACATACACACGTAAATACATAAATGCTCATATATTGTGTATATTTATGTACACACACACACATATATATATATTTATAATATATATATATATATATATGTGAACAGATACATGTATGTAGAACGTAACGCATCTATTGTATTGTTTGCGCTCACATTCAATTCAATTATTCTCCTTTTTATTTTTTCTTCCTTTTATTACTCCCTTTCAACGTGGAACAATAGATCGTTTCGTTTCGTGTCGATTTAAGACATATGTATATTATATTTAAATGATCAAAACGAACGGATTCGTGCAAAATTAAAAAAATAAGTTAGTAGGTATCTATATTCAAAATACATATCATAAATATAAATAAGCATACCATAAATTTTTGTACTGTATAGAAAATAATTGCTGAAACGGAGAAATAGAGTTTTGACGCAGGAAATAAGAGGAAAAACAAAAAAAAAAGAAAAAAAATGAGGGGAGAGAGAGAGATATTAGATAGGACAAACATTTTTATGGAAATTTCAATACCATTCTTTCCCTCTACCAAAACCATCATTTTAGAGATCCTGAATAATATAATTTCCTTGTCGAAATTCGATATATAAATCGAAAAATGAATTTCATCGTTATCAATGAATACCAATTGACAATCATAATTATTTTCATTAGAAATAGATGTTGATCGATCTTGGGATAGAAAGGATAAATGGGTTAGATGGATAGGTGGGTTGAATGTGGGCCGAGATGGGAAGAGGTGGAGGATGGGATGGTTGGGGGTTTGAGGTTGAGGATAGGGGGTGGTCGATTGAAATGCGTCCACGGTTTCGAACGTGACGTTAGGAAATTAACATAAAGTTTGAAGGATCTCGTTTTAATTTTCGATCGAGTTCTCACTTTTACTTCCCCATTGAATTTTTATTTCCTTTCTCAACCACCTTCTACCATCCCCCTATCCCTTCCCACTTCCACTCTCTTCGTACTCCCTATCCCCCCACCCCCTTCTCACCATTACATCCTCTAACCCTCTTTGATATCGATTCGCGACACCGTTTGAGAAACAAAATCCCTTGATGAGACAAGTTTCGCAATAAGGGTTGCATCACACTGTTGTACAACCACATTGACGAAACCTCTCTTATTAATGTGGGCTCTCACGACACAATATTACAAGGCATACAAGAGAAAGTTTCGAGCAATTGAAACCTCTTAGAAGATACTCGAGATATCTCGTGCTTTCTATCTATCTATCTATCTATCTATCTATTTATCTATCTATCTATCTATCTATCTATCTGTCTATCTCTGACATTTTGTTTTTCTTTCTGTCTCGCTCCTATTATCGCGAGTACTCGATCGTTATCTTTTTCGATTTGTCGATCCTTGCAAGAGATAAAATGAAAAGAAGGAAGTAAAGAAGAAAGTAAAGGAGAAGAAAAAAGAACGAAGAAAAAAGTGATAAAATCGATACGTAAGCGGAACATTGATACTCTTTATATTTAAATTTTATTTCGTGTTCACTTATAATCACCATATCGAAAATCGAAACGATCGGGGAACATCATTCGTACGTACACACGAGAGAAAATTAAATTTTTCTGAGATCGTTCGTTCATCGGCCATCGCTCGTAACGTATAAAACGATCAATAAAAGATTTTCACGATATCGCGTTATTTTATGCCATTCTTTTATCCACCCCTCCCACTCTTTCTCTTTGTCTCTCTATTTGCCTTTTTCTTTCTGCCACACTCCTCTCTCTCTCTCTCTCTCTCTCTCTCTCTCTCTATATATATATATATATATATATATATATATATATATATATATATCTATTTATCTATCTCTCTATCTGTTCTTCTCTTTATCATAGTTTATTGATTTTAATCTCCGGCCTGGAGTGGCTTCAAACTTTTCTATCATTTTACGAAGGGGTTAAAATTAAAACTGAACGTAAATTTCACACGAAGAAAATATCGAGGATAAACGCAAGACGTAGAGGAAAATCATTGATAACTTTGTTCCTCTTGAAACTTGTCCTTTCATGCGAAACGGGATGTCAGATATATTGTCAAGCAATATTGCGAGGATATTTAATTCGTTTTAACACGTTGAATGACGGATTATTTTTTTCATTGTAACATTCCGTTCTGATCGCACGATCCACGTTAGAAAACTCTTGAAAACGTTTAAAAACTTAATGAGTTAAAATTTATACAAAAAAAGAAAAAAAAAAAAAAGAAAAAAAAAGAGACAAAAGAAAAGAAAAAAAAAGATAATTACTGGACAGAAAATGGTGTAATATGAACAATAATTATTATTGCATTTATACGCCATACAATCGTAATAAATGTAACTATTATTATCATCATATTATTACCGTATTTTTGATGTTATTGATATTTCGATGGATGAAGGTATATTTTTTTTTAATTAAAAAAAAAAAAAAGACTAAAAAACGGTTGAACGTGATCTCAAGATACACGTTTGACGTTGGAAAGAATCTATTGTTCATTTTTTATTTTTTATTTTTTCTTTTTTTTTCATTCTTTTTAGTTTTTATTATTTTTTTTTTGTTTTGTTTTTTTTTCTATTTTACGACATTTCACGATCGTACAGAGTATGATCTATATGCGCGGCATTCAACGTGTTAATAACGTGTTACTTGTACGTTATTTGTACTTTACGACTCGATTCGATCGTCAAACCGAAACTTCTTCATTTCGATCGTATACATACAAACATACATTTATTATACGTATAAACACCCATCTCTCATCTAATTATATCCAACATACATGCATACATATCATGTCACGACCATATATGTAGATTATATTAATCTAAACGAAGCTCATGATGATTCTGTAATCGTTAAAATCAATTGAAAATTTTATCAAAAAGAAAAAAGAAAAAAGAAAAAAAAAGAAAAAAAGAAAAAAAGAAACGATCGTACGAAGATAATTCCACATGTATATAATTCCATTTTCATTCCACGACGCGTTGGCTAATTAAATTTGTTTTACAGGATCCGATATTAGATATATTTTACATTATATGTACCTCTCATATTTCCCGATAGGAAACAATTTACAGGTTCGATCGATCTCATCGAGAAAGAATATTTCTTTTATTTATTTATTTATTTATTTATTTATTTATTTATTTATTTATTTATTTATTCATTTATTTATTTATTGTTTTTTTTCCTTTTTCCGTTTCTAATAGTCTCGGTGATCGAATCAAACTATTAGCTGTAACTTTTTCCTATATACATATATATACAACAAAAAAAAAATATATATATATATATACATACATACCTTGTCCAATCGTCCATCTATCGTTTCCTCTCTGTTTACCTTGATAGTTGCAAAAAAAAAAAGAACAAAAGAAAAAGAAAGAAACAAAAAAAAGAAAAAACATGAGCAAGTAGTAAAACTTCGCGAGGGAACCTTCGAAAAAAGAAAAGAAAAGAAAAGAAAAGAAAAGAAAAAAAAAAAAAAAGAAAAAGAAAAAAAAACAGCCCCTTTTCAAACCCATACCAAATGGCATACCCTCGGTTTAGGCGAAAACGATCATTCTAAAAGCCGATTCTCCGATTGTTGCTATCATCTCTCTCTATCTCTCTTTCTCCTCCCCCGAACTCTCTTCTCGCACGTGCGCCCATTCGTGGTGACGTGAATTTGGGGCTGACACGCACGCACGCACACGCTATTGGACCGGGTTTAAGAAGGCTGCGGCGACTTCGGTAAACGCGAGGCGACTTCACGGCGCCGTGGTCACCTTCACCAGCTCAGAGTCCCACCTGGTAAGCCTCAGTATCCACCAAAGCTTTCGAATGAAACGAATTAAAAATCAAAAAAACAAAACAAAACAAAAAATGTAAAAGCTTTAGAGAAAAAAAGAAAAAAAAAAAAGAAAGAACAGACGAAACACATACGTAAATGTTAAAAAAAAAAAAAGAAAAAAATAAATAGATAAAAAAAAAAAAAAAAAAAAAAAAAAAAAAAAAGAACGGATAAACAAACAAAATATAAGAAAGAAAAAAAAGGGAGAGAGAAGATAAAAAGAAACGTAAAAGAAAGAGTTAAGAACGAAAAAAAAAAAAAAAAAAAAATAGAAAAGAGAGCAGTGGCTCTGACTCGCTTATTGGCTCGGCCGTCTATCGTTCACCTGACACGCACCTCTGTCTATATATATATTAATATAATATAATATATATATATATTTATCTATCTATATATATATATATATATATATATATATATATATATATAATTGGCTAAATCTCACGCGAAAACTTAGCTTCTTAGCGAAGGAACGATCACCACTGCACCAACTTTTCTTCTCGAGCTCTACACGTGCCCCTGCGACTCGAATATTGTCTATTTCTATTTTCCTTATCCCTATCCCTCTGTCTCACTCTTTCTCTGCCTGTAATATATATATATATATCTTTCTCTCTCTCTCTCCCTCTCTCTCTCTCTCTCTTTCTCTCTATCTCTCTCTCTCTGTCTCTATCTCTGTCCCTCTCTCTCTCTCTCTCTCTCTCTCTCTCTCTCTCTCTCTCTCTCTCTCTCTCTTTATCTCGATCCAATACGCGTGGCACGAAAAGGAAGAAAATCGGCGAAAATCCATGCGAGTATAAATTTCAATCATTTTATATTTATCTATAATCAATTTCTTTTTTTTTTTTTCGTTTTAAATTCGCCGACGTTCTTCCTCATATATTCACCTGTGATTAGTTAGGAGGGCATTTACGAGTTTGTACATATCTTGTATATATATATTATATAGTTTCACGCGTGACTATACATGCTCACAGTTATATATATATATATATATGTATATATATATATATATGTATGTATGTATGTATGTATATGTATATGAAGCAAGCCTGAATATAGGTACACCAATGATTACTGCACATGCACGCAATGATCTTCGCTCCTCTCATGATCACCGTCACTATATATCTTGCCATATTATCATTCCTATCTATCTATCTATCTATCTATCTATCTATCTATCTATCTATCTATCTATTTTTCTTATTATCGTCGTTTCATTACAAATTAATCAATAATTAAAATCAATCAAGTGACTCGGTGAAAAAAAAATAAAACAAAAGAGAAAGAAAGAACCGATCACCGAACTTGTCAGTCGACAAGTAATATTCCCGGATCTTCTTTTTGTTTTGTAATATCTCTTCCTCTTCATCATCATCATAATCATCATCATCATCATCATCATCATCATCGTCATCATCATCATCATCATCATCATCACCATCATCATCATCATCATCATCATCATCGTCATCGTCATTTTTCTTCTTCTTCTTCTTTTTCTTCTCATCTTCTCTCATCCCTTTAACATAAATAACGGAGATAATTATTGCTATCTTTGCAAGTAACGACTTCCTCATGACGATGCAGCTAGTAAAGGAAATAGCAATAATTATTCTCCATTGAAAATTTCTCTCTCTCTCCCTCTCTTTCTATCTCTCTATCTATCTATCTATCTATCTCTCTCTCTCTCTCCATTTCTTCATTGAACCATAACTATCTTTCTCTCACTCTTTCTGCCTCGTGGAATGAACGATTGAGCGTCTAACGATTTGCCTTTAGCTCGAGCACCAAATTGCATGCGGCAAGTGGAACGGAACGAACGCACCCACCTGCATGTTGACGCAAAAATCTACGTTTAACTGTTCTTTCAGGATGAAATGGGCTGCGTTCGACTAAGAGGCCGTCGTTCAATCGTTCGTCGGCGTTCGTCGGCGTTCGTTCAACGAGACGAACGATCTGCTCTTCTTCGCAATTAGGGATCCGATCTTCTAACAAAGGACAAAGGATTATCAGTTGGTTATCCTTATAGATTTGAAATATAGGAATTAGAACGTTCGATCAAACCAGTTCCCAAGAGCTTATTCCGTCGGCCCGATCGAGTGAGAAACACTGATCGAGGAAGGAACTCGAGTTCATTTCTGAATCGATTAACCAGCACGAGTTAGGGCTAAACTAAACAACGTTACTCGGATCATCATTGTTGTCCGATCAATGGAAGGAGTGTTTAAGTTTATCAATGATCAGTGGCTCTATAGCAGCTTTACAGAAACATTTCGATAATCGTCTTGTTGATTCTCTTTCTCTCTCTCTCTCTCTCTTTCTCTTTCTCTTTCTCTCTCTCTCTCTCTCTCTCTCTCTCTCTTTAACTATCTATCTATCTATCTATTTCTCTCTCTCTCTCTCTTTCTCTTTCTCTTAAACTATCTATCTATCTATCTATCTATCTCTCTCTCTCTCTCTCATCTCACTGTTAACACTCTTGAATTCGTGCGATGCACGTAAAACAGGAATTACAAGGTAACAGTAGGTACACTCAGAAACACCATAACCAAACACATAGACATAGCAATACGTTCCTATATAGAGTAGTCGGCCCTTCGTTAGCCTTGCCCTGAAGCAGATATGGTACCTCTAAATTTTCGCATACGAGGCCAAAGCTGCAATAGAGTCAGCGTAACCACGACACCGATATCGTAACTCTTGCGCAGCTGCAACTCGGTGGGGCTCTGGCTAAGAAAACAGTTGGAATAACTTTGAATATATATTTCTCGATTACTTCGTTCGTATAGTAACAGTGCTTTTCCTCCCTCTCCTCCCTCCCACCCACCCCCTTCCAACTCTAACCCTCTCTCCCATACCGTCCTCTTTCGCACAAACTATCCTCTCCCCTCTCTCACGAGAACGAAGTACAGAATGTATTCTTAAAGCGGAACCATGGTATAAAAGGGGTAAGTCAAACTGTTCCCAAACTATTTTCCTCAATCTTTCTTCCTCGCAAAAGTTCCTTTCCTCCATCGCGGAACGAATATTATAAAGAAAATAGATTTCGCGATCGAAATTCGTCGTTCGCTACGAGGACAAGCTAACCGTGGAGACAGAACCCGTGAATTTATTTCGTCTTTATCATCACTTTCGAGCTCAATGAATATTCATTTTCAGTACCAACGAAATAGGAAACTCCGAGTTTCTACTGACTTTTGATAGATTGAGTAAAAAAAAAAAAAAAAAAAGAAAAAAGAAAAAAAAACAAGGAAAGAAGAAAGAAAAAAGAAAGAGGAGAAAAGAGAAGAAAAACGGAAAAGAAAAAAAGAAAAGGAAGGAGAAAGGAAAGGAAATTGCATAGACGCCTATCTCGTTGTTTCATCGCTTGCCGATTAACAAAGTGACTCGAAAACTTTGATAACTTCGTTTATACTTTAACGGCATGCAATAAGTAGTTTCGATTAATCGAACAAACTCAGTCCGTCGTTCTTCCTTCTTTCTATCTCTTTTTTATGAGCTTTTTTTCTTCTTCCTCTCTCTTTCTCTCTCTCTCTCTCTCTCTCTCTTTATTTTTTTTTTTTTGTATAAAAACTTCGAGATATCTGAATTTGAACGATCCAGAGATACCCGCGTACGAGTAATACGTTTTGAACATACATACATACGTAAGTATATATATATATATATATATATATATATATATATGGTGCCATTTAAATTAGGTCTAACTACGTCTTCGGAATAGGTAAAATAATTAAAAGGAAAGTTTCATAGTTAAAAGTTGTAACGAACGAGGCTCACGAAGTTTTTATCAACGTTTATTTCCGGGATTAACGCTTTGGCGGTCAATGATATCGTCTCGGCCTAATTTCTACGGCAAAATCAAACTCGAAACTAGCCTAATATCCTGTTACAAATCATCCGATTTACCGAATCTATATATCCACCAAAGTTGCTACCTCTCGTACGACGAGAAACGTACGCCTATCTAGAGCTCCCGATTTGTGGAAAACTCGTAGGAAGATTCGCGGATATTTGATCCACTTCGGTGTAATTTTCGTTTACCCTGATTTATCGCTAATATCCCGCGGTATTGCCTCGTTTCGATTAGTTATAACTTCCGCTTTAAACGATTTCGAAATTTCATCAATCAATTTCAACTGATTTCTATCGATCGTTAAATTAAAAAGTACTCGTGATATCAATAATAAAAACAATCGTTCATTCCTATATTAAGAAAAAGCAAATTAGAATATTAAAACGATTTGAATACATTTATTTAACTTTATTAATATTTCCTAATGTCACATATCTCAAATAAGAATTTGATCGTATATACGTGAAATTATCATGCAATAAGATTCATTTTATTTGTTCGAGAGATCGTATAGATGAATAAATTGTATAAGTAGATCCAATACAGTTCTTAATCCGTCAATCAGTGATTATTATAAGACGGAGACGTATTCGATCGGTTATATCCGATAGATTTGATATCGTATCCTGCATGTAGAATCTCCATTTACTTGGAAATTCTCACGAGTGGAATAAGGTAATCAACCATTTGTACGGCTATTCCCAAATGATTCGTGATCTAATTTTAAAATGCTTCTACTATATTTATTTTCCCATGGAATGCATTTTATAGAATTTTACGTATATATACGTAATAACATTTTATCTTTGCAAAGTCACAGTTACATGAACGATCGGCTATGATAATTATTACTTTTTTTTCCTTTTCATTTTATTTCTTAATGATATCTTTTATACTTGTTATTGAGCCTTCCTTAAACGCAATGCTTTTTCCATGATTAAGAAACGTCAAGGTTGGTAACGAGGATCGATGCTGGAAAGTTTTTAATGGAGATTAATTTCCATGGATCATGATCGGGTCTCCGACAGTAAACGATATTCTCCGAGGGATTTCCTAGATGGTAACGCAGTTTCGACTTCTATTCTCTATAGGCCAAATCCTCCGTTAGTAGAACAACTTGTTTGTACTAAGAACTAGGAAGCTGCTGTTCAACCTAGGAGACTTATCCTCTTGTATCTATCCAAGAGCATTTCTCATTACGCTTAAAGCGGTTTGGACTTGGTATCATCATTACTTCGAACCATATCCAACGCACTAAGATTACCGATTATTTAGATCAAATCAAGGATAAGATCCAACCTCTTAACTTATATCTAATCGTAGAATATATTTTGTATGAAGCTCGAGATACATATTAATCGTTATTATTATTATTATTATTATTATTATTATTATTATTATTATTATTATTATTATCATTATCATTATTATTATTATTTTTTTGTTCTTTTTTTTTTCTCCATCACAGAAAAACAGACATAAAGATTAATTATCTCGAGATAGACGGATAATTCATTAAATAAGTTTATTATATTGATCCGATTGAAGAAAAGGAACAGAAAATTAGACCTGGTAAAATGTCGATTGTACCTTCCAAGTTTTTCGTTCAGGTCACCCGACATAACAAACAGATGTTTCTCGATATTGGATTACTTCCTAGATAAGAACTCGTTTTTACTGTTTCTCAGAATCTAACACAAAACCGTCCTCGTTGTATAGCGAGCAAAGTAATTGCGATCTTTATGATATCTTTTTTACGATACAATATCGTCCTAAAGCAATAAGAGAAAATGGAGTAACCATGATCGGTAAATTCCATTGAAGCAATCTTCGATAATGATCAAGTAAGAATGCTTGCGTATGTTCGAACTTGTGATTCGACGATCCCAATAATGTCACAGCTGCTCCCACAAGCTTGACCACCGATAATTCACCTTAACCTCTTTCTCTCTCTGTCTCTCTCTCTCTCTCTCTCTCTCTCTCTTTCTCTCTCTATCTATCTCTTTTTCTTCCTCTCTGTATCTCTCTCTCTTTCTGTCTATGTCTCTGTGTATCTACCTATCTCTCTGTGTATCTATCTCTCTCTCTCTCTCTCTCTCTCTCTCTCTCTCTCTCTCTCTCTCTCTATCTATCTATCTATCTATCTTTCTCTCTCGCAACAGTTGCTACGTATATCGTACGAAATTCAAGTTACGAGAGTTTCGTATAACGACGTTTAACCGGCAGCCTCCACAAAGTTTGTCTCTTAAAACCACCCGCTAACTATCCGAAACCAGAACGTCCCCAGCAAGAGCTCCACCCTAACTGCTTTCTCGAATTTACTCCTATCCCTTATCCTTCAATACTTAAAAGATTCCTCGTTATAAAATTATAACCTACATTATCGTAGATATCAAAGGATACAAATAATATGTGTATTAAATTTGTATGACAAATATGTATGTTTATTTGTCACATAGAAACAACGATACTTATTGCAATTCAAGGGGTAAAAAAAAAAGAAGGAAAGAGAAAAGAGGAAAAAGGAAAAGGAATGATTCGATAAAAAAAAAAAAGAAAAGAAAAAAGGAAGAAGAAAAAAGAAAAAGAAGAAAAGAAAAAAAAAAGAAAAATAAATGTAATATCTGTCATATGTAATATCGTCATATTTTTTATGGATTGATATACATGTAAGATCGGACGAGAAGAAATGTGATAAAAAGCGAGCTATTTCATTCATATCTCTTTGTACGTCGCTACCCCTAATGCATATATCTTTCGTCATATATTTATATATATATACATATTTGTATACATATGAATAGAAAATAAAAAAAATCTCGTAGCAAAGGGACACCCTTCAGGCATAACGATGGCAACTGGCTAACCATACATACATACGTTTACTTCTAACAAGTACCTATGTACTTAATATATATATATATATATATATACTAACCTTACCTACAATCCGCGTGTTCTGATTCTCAAAGTCACGAATAAAATCGGGAAACGAGGGAAGGGAAAGTGCTACTTGCGGGATTGTCTGCGATTCGGTCAAAGCTCGAGGCTTAGCACAAAGAAGATGCTTGGTTACCACGTTTGTGGTAACAGGTTGAAAGTTACCCTCAGGAGTAGATACATACTACATAGATATCTATGTATGTATATTGACATACATATACATATACATATTCCCACATAAAGGATTTCCCGAATTCTCTCGAATATCAACGATCTCTTGAGCTCTCGGTTCGGTCCACGGCGTTTAGGTTAATGACTTAATCAAGTTCTTGGACCTTTTCGAAAAGTACGACGGAATTCGATCGAACTCCCACGTTCCTTTATCGCATACGTATTTCTATCGTACATACATACATACATATACATACATATACATATATATATATATATAAATACGTATAAACGCGACGTCTACCTATATACCTATGTATATATAAAGTCGCGGATTAGTAAACAATTTATTTCTCAAAGTAATTTAACTTTTCTAATTGATCGACATAGGTAGTACTTGTCAGGAAGTAGAAGGAAGAATTTCTAAGCGTTACTGTACGACGAGACTTTATCGCGAATGTATGTTAGGGCTCATGAGAAAGATAGATAGATAGATAGAGAGAGAGAGAGAGAGAGAGAGAGAGAGAGAGAGGGAAAGCGGGACGGAAGAGGAAAAAGGATGGATGGAGGTGAGACGCCAAGGCAAGTTTCGGGATGAAATATACTCCTTTCGAGCTTGGCAAAGTACCACTTTGCGGTCCGGACTTTCGAGACGAATCTTTTGGAAGGAGGAGGCCCGCGCACCAGCAGTACCGGCAATACGAAAGTAAGAGAGAGAGAGAGAGAGAGAGAAACAGAGAGAGAGAGAGAGAGAGAGAGAAACAGAGAGAGAGAGAGAGGAGAGAGAGAGTTGTGGAAACGCCCAGGCCGGACGAGATTTCTCGCTTACCGACTAATTCTACAGGATTTCGCCGTGAAACGAGCACTATGATTCATCCTGATCATTCTTGCACGAAAACTCTGAAGAATTGCGAAACGTGCTCTTACTAAATTCTCTTCTATCGGTTTTTTAATAGCTCTGAAGAAAAATAATTACTTTTGAAATTAATTGATCGTGGATATTTCTCAGAAAAAAAAGGAAAAAAGAAAAAAAAGAAGGAAAAGAAAAAAGAGAAAAGTAAATAACTTAAAGAAATAAATAATAAATAAAAAGACAAAGAACTGAGAAAATGATTTCTATCATTTACGATTAAGAATATAAATCTTTTTCGATCTGAAGGATCGCGTTCGAAGAATTCAATTATCTTTTTCGTCTTCTTTACCGTCACTTCGAATATCTTCCGATATTGTACGTTCTCGCGAACGATACCAAAGTTCTCGAGATTCTTGAAAAGAATCTTCCAAGATATTTTCGTACCTAATACACGAATACAATCGTCTTATCTGAACATTCAATGGATCGATCGAATATTTTTTTAAATCTATTCGAAATAACGCGAAAATAGTATCTTATCTATTTTTTCGTTTTATCGTCGAATTGAAAACAACACCCCTAAATATATCATTTGATATTTTTAAATTTTAACTTTTATTTGTTGTAAAGAAAAAATTATATAAACAATAATATAATTTATATCAAATAAAATTGTCTAATTATATTTGACAAACATTAATTTTTCTTCAATGTGAAATAACAAAATTAATTTTATGATTATAAGAAGGAAATAAAATAAAATAAAATAAAATAAAATTTAATAGATATGCAATGTAGATCATTATGATTACGAGAGGTTGATCATAAAGATGATTTTTAAGATACTATGATATTTGAAATTGAATGATTTAAAAATGATTTTATCTTTTTTCTTTTTGAAAAAGAAAAAGCAAATATATTTATTCCAAAGGAAAATAATTATTTTCGAATAATTAAAAAATTTTAACAATAACGTGTGAAACGAAATGTCACAGATGACATGGACCACTTTTATACCATCACCGGTGTATATGAGTATGTCGCTTTAATGTTACATGACGTTACGTAGAATCAGAGAATGTGACGAAAGAAAAAATAAAATAAAAATAGAGAGAGAGAGAGAGAGAGAAATAATGTACACGTTAATTCTTATTATAAAATTGACTAAAGCCTGATTAAAGCTTCTATCGTCGTTTCCAAAAATGAAATTTTTCAAGAGATTGCATTTCTCGTCTATGTACCCTATCCTTTGACGTTGCAATTCTTTCTTGAAAGGACGAAATTCCATTCTATCGCATTCTCGACTGTAGTACGATTAACGAGGACTTCGAGAGCGTTAATAAGCTTCTTTTAAACGAAGGAAAGAACGTCGACGGTAGAAAGTGCCTTGTTCTTCAGTTTCACGCTTCGAGAATCCTTCCCTTCTTCTTCTCTCTCTCTCTCTCTCTTTCTTTCTCTTTCTCTATCCCGTCCTTTCCTTTTTTTTCTTTTATTTTTCTTGTCATCACCTCTCTTCGACACACCCCAGTAGTCTTTTTCTCTAGGATTTCTTCTTCAACGAAGAATTTCGCAAGAAAGACGATGAGTTTCTTCTCTCTCTCTCTCTCTCTCTCTCTAAAGTTCCTTGTTCCTTCTCAACATTTCCTTTTTTTTCATTCTCACTTTCAAGGACCTTCTCGAGCGCACGCGGCAACGTTGAGAGACCTTTAGAGCAATTTTCCTTAACAAACGAACCGGATCGAACCGAACCGAAAAGAAAAAGTCGTCGAATAAAATACAAAAGTTAGAGAGAGTGAGAGAGAGAGAGAGAGAGAGAAAGAGAAAGAAAGAGAAAGATAGATAGATAGATAGATAGATAGATAGATAGAAAGAAAGAAAAAGAGAAAGAAAGAGAAAGAGAGAGAAAGAGAGAGAACGTCTTTTAGGGACCGAATCTGATCGACCTCGTCGATATCTATTCCTTCCTTCGTTCGTTGAAAAAGAAAAGGTACTTACTTACTTCCTTGGGAGCAAAGAACGATTTATTTTGAAGGAACTTTGTTACGAGATCGTGTCATACCATTGGACGTTTAACGAAACTGAATTGGAATATGCAGGTATATTCTTTCTCCCTTTCCAATCTCCGGTAAGAACAGCAATTTTTATGTCAGACGCAGCCGAGACTCGATTTCTAGCAACGTATGAGAGAGAAAGAAAGGGAGAGAAAAAGAAAAAGAAAGAGAGAGGAAAAGAGAGAGAGATAGGATAGAGATAGAAAGAAAATTTCTCCTTTCTTTCTCTCTCTCTCTCTCTCTCTCTCTCTCTCTCTCTTCTTTCTCTTTCTCTCTTTATTTCTCGTTTCTCTCTTATTTACATGACATCGAAAAGGAGATTGTCTTCTTACTTTCTTACGTCCCATCGCGTTCTCACCGCTCATCTTTCTGATTTACATTTCATTCAAAAGAATCTATATATATATATATATATATATATATATATGTGTGTGTGTGTGTGTGTGTGTGTGTGTATATATATGTATATATTATTTCCCACGGTATTTTTCGGCGGCGGCGACGAAAAGAAAAGCAATCTTTTTTTTCCCTCTCCTTTCCCTTCTTTTTATTCTTCGTATTCACGAATCTATAGATACAAAATGAAATGAAATTTTCAGTTCTCGTGCATTGGCATTTCCTGAACGCAACATATGTTCGCATGTCTGTGTGTGCGTGCGGGCGCGCGTATTTGCATACATACATCAATAACGTATGCAGGGGTAGTAGTCGTGTCATTTGTTCCTTCGAATTGCAACGTCGAGTGAGGGAGGCTCTACTCGAAACACGAAACACGAAAGATTTCTTCTCAAGAAGTTCGAAAAGGAATAAAGTCGATAAGATATAGTGCTATCTCTTATACGAATTTTTCGAATTTCTTCGTTCTAGTTCGTAGAATAGACAAGGAAACGTAAAACACGTCGTTCGGTGGTTGCTTTTTGAACAATTTTTCCCTCGTAACAATCTCGATGTTTTCCCTTTCGAACGGATTCATGACAATGATTTTCTTCGTTTATCGGGAAATAGGATAACAAGGTGGACGATAATCTCGTATAAGAATTTTTGTGAAAACGAGAAAGATAGATAAATGAATAAATAGAGAGAGAGAGAGACAGAGAGAGAGAGAGAGAGGAAAAAAAAAGAAAGAGAGAGGATTATGGTTCTCGACATCCGAAAGTAGCACAACCATATTTAAAGTCAGACTATGGTTGGTCCAGGTCAGGTGCCCTCTCTGAATAATGCAGCACACGCCTAACGGCTATGAATCACCATCAGACAAAATGGGCCGCTCCTTGTTGTAGGTCCATCTCGTTTCACTCCTTTATCTTCCTTCGACCTTTTTTCCTCCCTCTCTTCCTCCGCCCCCCCGCCCACCTTCTCCTTCTCCTATATTCTTCGAATTATTTCATTATATCATAGAATATTTGGACCATGGATGAGTTCGTTATCAAAAGAAAATTTTAAAATTCTAAATGATTACTTTGAAAGTCGAAAGGAAAAACGTTTAGAATCGCTAAATTAACTATTCCTAACAGTTCGTTTCCGATTCATTGAAATTGCATTTTTAATAAGACGTGCGTGTTAGAATATTAAACGTGACACGTTTTAGATTTGACGTGTGTCCGAAATTTTGACTTAAAAAAAAAAAGAAAAAAAAAAAAAAGAAAAAAGGAAAAAAAAGAAAAGAGAAAGAGAGAGAGAGAGAAAGAGAGAGAGAGAGAGAGAAAAAAAGAGAAAGAAGAAAAAATATTGAACGTAAAGATTTCCAATTTGAAGAGAAAAAAGAACAACGAGTATAATAAAGATTATCATCATCGTCATTGTCATCATTATCATCATCGCAATAATGACGAAATAACAAAGATCAACCAAGGAAGGAAAAGTTATGCTTTTTCTACTTCGATCTCAGTACTGAACAATGGAATATCTTATCTTTAAGTATGAAAATATAACTTTTTATGTGTTAGCTGTGTTTTAAAAAGATATTCAAGAGGACAACGATGACGACGACGACAACGACGACGATGACGACGAGACACATACATTTAAATTCGAGAGCCGTCCTGTGTTATGTATACACCGTGAATTTCTTTGAAAGAGTCCCTGCTACGAGAGCTTCAAAGTATATATATATATATATATATATATATATATATATATATATATATACTTTGCACACACATATATTTATATATTGAAGATAGAAATGAAATGGAAGTATATTTAGTGTGCGTTTTAAACTAGCAACGTGTGTCTACATATTTTCGTAACATACACACATATATATATATATATATGTATGTATGTGTGTGTATTATATATACATGTATATATATAAATATACATTAAAGAAACCATAATTAAAACGCTCGTGAGTTTTTCGAATCCTAACGAAAAGTTTTCCTACTATGTACATATTTTCAAAAGAAAAGATTAAAAAAAGAAAATACATATAAATATACATATATATTTTACAAGTGCAACGTATATACGTAATCGTTCGAGTGTCATAACTTTTGTATGACTTTATAAAAATAGATTTCTACATATATAAAATACTTATAATATCTCTTCCTATATAATTGACTCATTAGAGTTTTTATTCGTGACATTAATAAAGAATGATTTGTATATATATATATATATATATATATATATATATATATATATATATATATTCTATATATATACATATATATATAGAACCTCTCGGAAATATCTTCTCTTTAATCTTTTCAATTTTGGTTAATGGAAGATTTCTATTAGCAATCTCTCTTCGACTATCTCTTTATAGTACATACGTACGTATTATATAAATACATCTCCCTACTCATAGATAGATCTCTTATACATATATCGACTTACATATGTAAGTTTGATTAAATTTCTATGTCTAGGTTTAAATCTTATGGAAATGATGCTTTTCCGTATCGTTGTTTTTTTTTTCCTTCCAAATATCTTTCAAAGGGCACAATGTCGATTTATTTCGAGAAGGAAATTCTCGAGAATCAATGTCCGCCAAATTCTCGACTCCGCCATTCGTTCTTTCGTATATTTCATTCCTCGTACGAGATGTTCTACTATGTAGTATTTTGAATATTTGTCTCTTATGAACGACGAAAAAACAGCAACGGCAACGGCAACGGCAACAGGAACAACATCAACAACACATTAGAGACAGGAACAACAACGATGGAAGGAACAACGAAAATGGCAATGCTAGTTGAGGTAGCCAAGAGCGACACAGTAAAAACCATCTGTCTCGTTTGTTTCAGGTTCTTCCACCCTGGAAAGCTTCCAAATCCGGGAGCATATCCTTCAAAATTCGCACGAACGAGCCGAATGGACTAATAATGTATAGTCGTAGCGGAGCACACACGAGGGTACGTATCTATCTCTCTCTCTCTCTCTCTCTCTCTCTCTCTCTCTCTCTCTCTCTCTCTCTCTCTCTCTCTCTCTCTACATTTCTCGTTCCCATAATTAAAAATAAACTTTATCACGAACGATCCCTTTACTCTTCTCACTTCGTTTTCTTTCCCTATTCGAAAAAGAAAATGAATTTATTAAATTTATCTCGCTTAATCTTATAACCACTTTAGCATCGTCTTAATTACATTGATATCAATTACGATCTTATCGAATTACAAGATTTCGTTCCATTACTAGACTCGTTCAGTTTTATTTATATGACTAACTCGATTTATATATATAATTATTACGATCAATGAAGATCAATGAATTGATATTGATCCACTTTTTGTACTGACATTCGTATAAAAAATACATATTATATTAGATTTGTGATAAATGTTCAATCTATATCGATCAATATTGCAACGCGTACGACAATTGCACGTGTCTGATATAAACTGATTAAATGTATCTTCTAATTCGACCCGGCGATATACATATTTAGAAGTGAGAAGAGAAAAAAAAAAAAGAAAAGAAAAAATTATTAAATAAATAAATAAATAAATAAGTGATTGAATGAATGAATGAATAAATAAACAAAAATGAATGAATGAATGAATGAATGAATGAAAATATATAAGTAAGAGGAATAATATGTACGGAGAGAAAACGAGAGAATCGAATAGGACCAGCGTGAAATCGATAAATTGCCGCGAGAGCAGCGAACGAATCGTCCGATTCATAAACGATTCTCTAAAGTTTTATAACCGGTATCAATAAAATTCACATTGGTGGACAAACGAGCAAGCGAATTCATCGCTTGAGAGGAAAAGGACGCGTAGGCGTCGGGAAAAGTTCAAAATTTATGCATCAGTTATTAAATTACCTTTAGGCCAGTCTCTATGACCGACAAAGACAGGATATGCATTTTCGATTGTACCATAGTTCAATGCTGTTCGGATTATTTTGACAAGAAACATCATCGAAAATTTTCGAAATATATTCAAAATCCATACGATATTCATCCTTCTGTTGTCAAAGAACTTGTCAATTCGCATTATGTCCGAACATTTTTATGATGTTTTTTTTTCTTTTTCTTTTTTTTTTTTTTTTTTTTTTTCTTTTCATACAAATCGAATAGTCGTTTTTTATTTTTATTTCTTTGTTTTCTTCTTTTCTTTTTTTTTTTTTTACGCATATTTCTGCGTAATCATTGTTATCTCGATCGGGCTGTGATAACGACGATGTAACGGTCGATTTTTCTACTGTCATGTTTATATACGTAACGATTTAATATAATAAAGTAAAGATTATTAGTGATTCTATTTACGTGCGGTAAAACTTTAAAATAGGTGACGGCAATGTCGGACCACCCGTCACAACTTTAAAATAGCATCCTTTCTTTAACCTACTTTAGGAAACAGTGAGCACTAATTTACAAAGTAAGCTAGTAAATCTTTACTTTATTGCTACATATTAAAGTGATTCATTTTTCATAAGGATATTCTCCCGAGGACATTACTCCTAAGGATGTAAATAATTTCACTTTTTAAATGGATAATCTTCATTGTCTTTATCCTTAGTTTAACTCTTTTGATATTGAAAATAATTTCGATTGATTCTTATTATAAAAGAAAAAGAAGAAAAGAACGATATATCGGGCCATTTTTCGTTATTACAAATGTCACATTAAATAATCATGTATAAATAATAAATACAATAACAATGATAATAATATATATTAGATTGTGAAAATAATGTGATGAAAGTGTACAATGGGTTGCAATGAAATTCAGGAGAAGGAAGAAAAAAAAATACTTGAATAAATTTTGTTCTCTCTTTTGTTCTCTCTCACGCGCAAAAACACATGCATACAAATGCGTACACGCACGCAGGAAGATCTCTTCGCATTTGAGATCTTAGGTGGACACCTTTATCTCCATGCCGATCTTGGAAGTGGATCCGTAAAGGTGAGAGCATCGAAGCAACGAGTTGACGATGGTGTATGGCATGACGTGGCCCTACGACGTGTCGACCGGGATGGTCGTGTTACTGTCGACGACTCTACCGTAGAATTTCGTACACCAGGTGACTACTACTTTTTCTTTTTTTATTCTCTCTCTCTCTCTCTCTCTATCTCTCTCTTTTTCTTTTATTTTTTTTCCTCTTCTTTTTTCTCTTATACGAATCGTAAATCAATTTTTCCCTATGTCCTGTGTCGGACACATTGTGTTTTATCGCTAAAGCATATCCCTCCAGCATGCATATAACACTCGTTTCTTCTCGACTACGACGTTGCAGGATGAAATGAAGAACGGAAAGAGATAAAAGAAAAAAAGAAAAAAGAAAGAGAGAAAGAAGAAAGAGATAGAGATAGAAGGACGGACGGACGAACGGACAGAGAGACAGACAGACGAGATTGGGAACGTAGAAAGGGCAAAAGAGGTACTCGTAATTCAGAGTTACATGCTCGAGTACACTTATCTGTTGGAGCAACTAACCAACCGCTCTCACTCGGCCAGACAGTAGCGACCACTGAAAAATAACTCTGCCTAGCACTGTGAAAGTGCTAGGCTAGCTTCGAGGAACGCGATCGATTTTTCGTAAGACTCTTAAAGGTACATACACGTAAATGGTGTCGACGATCCTCGAATTCTCTATTTGTAATAGAACTTTCTCTTTCGTAAATATTACACTACTTGGAATATTTCTCTCTCTCTCTCTCTCCTTCTCTTTTTTTCTTTTTTTTTCCTTTTTCTTCTCTTTCCTTTCTAGAAAAAAAAAAAAATATATATATATATATATATATAAATTCGCTAATTAAGAGAGACAATGGAAGAAGACACAACGGCCGAACGGTTGGTCGGTAGGTATCTGGGAAACAAATGCCGTTAATAATTTTCGAAACTCGAGAGCCTGGCGAACGAGGACGCGAAGTACATTTCGTGGACTTTCTACGGCTTTATTAAACCTATAAATAAACAGGAAGTTTGGAGTTTCCGGGTGTAGGTCCTTCATCGTAGCTCAACACTAGTCTACGCCTCGAATAATATCTACCGCTCGAACTTTAGCAAGAAGGAATATCGGGTTGTTCAGTTCTCCTCCTTCTTCTCCTCATCCTCCTCTTATCCTTCTATTCGTACACACTCGACCTACCACTTCACATCTTACTCCATATTCCTTTAAGTCCTCCTCCTCCTCCTCCTCCTCCTCCTCCTCCTCCTCCTCCTCCTGCTTGACGATCGCCAAGATGTCTTTTACTTCGCGAGGCCATCGTTGAAAGACGGACTTTCTCTGTAAACGTCGAGCCCATCGTATATGTAACCACCATCCGAATATCTACCAACCAAGTTTCGTGACTTTCCGTGACTTCCGGGGTATGTCTTTCATTCGTCAAGCTCGCGTTTCTCTGAATAATACCGGCACGTAAACCCCTACCGACTTGAGAAAGTCGATGGGTTCTTCTTCGAACTATCTAACACCGTACCATGTTCCTTGGCACGAATCAAGAGTACAAACCCGATCGATAACTTTTCACATCTCCCGACATTCGAAAATTTATTTTATCCATCGACCCTCATCCTTCGAAACTATAAACCATCGAGCTTGGTCTACTTGCAAAAAGAGTTTCTAGATTTTTAATCGCATTTGTCTACCAAGCGTCATGTTTGCAAAGTGCTAAAAACCCATCTCTACCCTCTCTCTCTCTCTCTCTCTCTCTCTCTCTCTCTTTCATTATTATTTTTATTTCGTCCTCTTACTCTCATTCGTTTACTTGAAAGAAGGAAATAAAAAGATGATTAAAGAAAGAAAAAAAAAAAAAAAAAAAAAAAGAAAAAAATTTGAAACAATAATTAAAAAAAGAAAAAAAGAAAAAAAAGGCAATAAAAAAAACGAAAATAGAGAAATACAAAAAAACGACAGGGACCGTGTTTATTCGATACTTGTATTTCTCGTTGAAAAGGGAAAAAGAGAGGGCGAATCTACTTCGCCTCTCGAATTTCTCGTTAATTTGACAAATCGCGAGTTTACCTACTTGATTTGTCTAGTAATTGTGAAAATATAAAAGAGCAATACAATCTAAACCAAAAAATGTCAACCTACGTGCTCAATCTCTCACCGTCGATAGTCACCGGACATTTAAAATTAAACGAGCGATAATTTGTTCAGAAAAGTCAGCTTTAAAAATTTTTCCCTAGCAATCCAGTGATTTTGGCCTATTTCTCTCTCTCTCTCTCTCTCTCTTTCTCTCTCTCTTTCCCTTCTACTCTCTTTCTATTACTCGTTGCGAATTCATTTGGAAGCATATAAGTGCCGTTCAATGAACAAATTTTATCTGATATTTTTCAAACGCGAATGTATTCTTCCCCCTCCCTCTCCTCCCGCTTTCTCCCTTTTTTCTTTCTTTTCTTTCTTTCATTTCTTTCTTTCTTTCTTTCTTTCTTTCTTTCTTTCTTTTTCTTTTCCTTTTTCCCTCTACGCGTAGATTCCTCAAAAGAAACGAAGTACATAACGTTTCTATGAATTTCATAACGACTGATCGAACATCAAGTACATTTCTTTCGGTCAGGCGATTCGACCCAACTCGATTTGGATGGATTGCTTTACATCGGTGGAGTAGGAGCACCCTTCGCTCCATTGACTGTCCCACCAGTCCTATGGACTGGTACATTGCGACAAGGCTATGTCGGTTGCATGAGAGATCTCGTTATTAATGGTCATCCCGTTGACATCGCTGGATATGCACAGCAACAAGATTCAGGTGACTACTTTATAGATATTTTAAACATTAAAATATTTATATTCCTTTATATAAGAATTCTCTCATATTGAATGACGATAATGTATGTACGTTTGATTTTTTACGTTGCAGAAATTAATCTTCCTCTTTATCTTTATTTTTTCCACGAACAATTAACAATTAAGATTAGCTCGGTATTTAAAGTCTTTCTTTTTTTAAGGAAATAATGGAAAAAACTTTTTTTTCTAAATGTATATAAGAGAAAGAAAGAAAGAAAAAAAAATTCACCTCTCTCTTCCTCTTTTTTTTTTCCCCTTTTAAAAATTTCGCTGCGGACAGGATTCGAACCTGTGCGGGCATAGCCCATCAGATTTCGAGTCTGACTCCTTAACCACTCGGACACCGCAGCTTGCGTGTTTTCGTTATTCTTTTAACATTGCTCTCATGCACTTTACATTCGTTTCATTCTTCTTCTTCTTTTTTTTTCTTTTTCTTTTTCCTCTCCTCTACTTCTTATTCTTCTTCTTTTTCTTTCGTTTTTTTTTCTTTTTTCTTTTTTCTTTTTTTTTTTTTTTTCTTTTCTTTTGATACACTTCTTCCTCGAGTAGAACGAGAATGTCTCTCTACTCGAGTAGCGGACCATCTCGTTCGAGTGGCACTCGTCAAAATTAAATTCAACATGGATTATAGGAGCCATTATCTGACTCGAGTAGGCCACTATCACAGAAAGTCTTAGTACGTGTTATAGATCGATTTAACAAGAAAATTCACGACGATTTGTTAGGTGCCGTGAGGCCAGCCTGTCACGCCCAACCATCCCTACATTGTTCCTCACAACCATGTATGCATGGTGGATATTGTCTCGAGGGTTGGAACAGATTCCATTGCGATTGTACCGGAACACCATTTACCGGTCCTACTTGTGGAAAGGGTAAGTAATCTCTTCCTTTTGATTCCTTATTCCTTCGTCAGTGGATTTAATTTTTTTTCTTCCTTTTCCTTTTTTTTCTTTTTTCTAATAATTCATCGATTTCAAATCGGTTAGGGTTTAGTAACGAACGTTTCGTTCAATGAAAAAAATTAAAAAAAAAAAAAAGAAAAAAAAAATGAAGGAAAAGAATAAAAAATTTAATGATATTATCGTTCAACGAGATTATTCTAAAAAAAAAAAAAAAAATATCTACTTCAAACGGATTCTATTCATCGTAAAAGAAAAACAAATTAAATCTCTCGAATATGATCTATTTATTTCTAATTTGATTGAATTATCTTTTGATTTCTTTCAGACGCTTCGACCCTACATTTAAATGGGACCCAACAAATGACTGCACTCATGCCGGATGACTCGAGAACGCAAGCCGAAGAAGTTATCGTACGTTTCAAAACGACCAGGCCACGTGGTTTATTGATAGCTACGAGTTTAGAAAATAGCAGCGATCGTTTGCAAATATTCCTCGAGGAGGGAAAAGCTAAAATGCTCATTCATATCGGTGACAGGGAAAAGGTAAGCTTACGAAAGTGTTTTTAAAATCTTTTTTGAAATGTACTGAGTTACGAATATAACGGATATGTTTGTATGCTTTTGTTGTTATTATTGAATGAACGAGATAAGAATAACTTTAACTTTTTTATCAACTGAATTAATCAAAACAAATGCATTGATCTAATAAATAAATATTAAAGTTCACGTAGACATTATGATGCGTAGACAATGATAAATTAATTAGTTTAACGCAAATTGAGTTTATTAAATCTTTTGTCTAATTAAACAGTATTTATCTATATCAATTTAGAAATATCTTATATATATATATATATATATACTAAAAAACTAAAAAATAATTGAATATAATCGGACCAAATACTATTTCTTTATTAACAATAATTTAACATTTATACGATTAATTAATTAATCGATTCTATTATCTCGTATTCTTATTACATGATCAAATCAATATTTCACAGCGATATTGCCGTTTGTTTTAACGAAAATTAAATTCAACGATATTTAATAAAAAAATTTGTGGCAAACCCAAAATATATTTATTTTATCGATTATTGGTATTCTTGAAGATTAAAAAAAAAAGTCATTCGAACGAATTAAAACTTTCGTTCGATATAATTTATAAAGTAGATAGAGAGAGAGAGAGAGAGAGAGAGAGAGAGATATAGAGAGAGAGAGAGAGACAAACAGATAGATAGACAGATAGACACATAGATAGGTAGATAGATAGATAGGTAGATAAATAAAGAGTGAGTATTAGAGAAATAAAAAGAAGGAAATAAAGAAGCAAAAAAAAAAAAGAAAAAAAAAAAAAAGAAACGAAGTGGCAGTAACGTTCGAAGGAGCATTAACTCGATTTTACGAGAGCATTCCGGTCCACGTCTCTCTTCATAATTTAGGAAGATCTTCGTTGGTAGCTCTTGGACCGTCCCAAGCAAGCTCGAAGAGTTGAAAGCACTTTTAGCGTTGTTAGAAAAGTGCGCCATACTCTTCTCTTTTTTTCTTATCCCCTCTCCCCCTCTCTCTCTCTCTCTATCTCTCGTTCACTCGCGCGCGCACGCGCGTTCAAGAAGAAGAAGAATAAAGAGAAAAAAGCAGTAGAAGAAGAAGAAGAAGAAGAAGAAGAAGAAGAAGAAGAGTAGGTCGCCACACTGTTCGGACGTTAACTTAATACATCAAAGGAGCAAAGTTCCAGTCAGTAAATGGATCTTAGCGGTCCGTCGGCCTCGCATCTTCACCAAAAGCGATATTCTTTCTGGCGGGTAACATCGAACGGACAAAGATTAACGGGAACGTGCTTACGTAAATAGGATTACATTTTTCTCATCGTCTTCGTTATCGTTCTTGTCGTCGTTGTAGTCATTGTCGTCGTCGTCGTCGTCGTCATTGACAATCACCACATCTGTACTCAATGTATTCCTTTTCCTTTTTTTTTTTTTTTTTTTCAAAACTCTATCTCGTTTTAGGAACAATTATCGATATCTCATAATTTATCCAGAACCAATGATTTATCTTGGATTTTTAATTGTTATTTTATCGATTACGCTAATTACTTTTTTATTTTTTCTTTTTTTCTTTTTTTCTTTTTCTCTTTTTTCTTTTTTTTTTTTTCTTTCTTTTTCTTCTTAACATTTCCTACTTAATTTATTATTTCATAGAAAAAAATTCTTATTGGTTTTATTTACTTTTATGTAACTTGTGATAGACGTTTTCTTTTATATTAATTTTGTTTTATTAATGTTTTATCTCTTTTTCTTTTTTTTTCTCTCTCTTTCTCTCTCTCTCTCTCTCTCTCTCTCTCTCTCTCTCTCTCTTATGCAAGCACGTAAAGGAGAAACTTTTGTTCGTTTTAATTAATTCTAATTTTAGACGATCGATACATTTCGTTAAAATTTGTTACGTATATAATAATAAACGAAACACGTACACACGCACACATACACACATACATACGTACAGAGAGAGAGAGAGAGAGAGAGAGAAAGAGAGAGAACTAAAGTTCGAGACATTTTAGTTCATCAATGAGAACTATCTGTTATATATCTTTGACAAATGTGTCTTCGTGTCGTCATGAGACGATCGTCGAAGACAAAGTTTTCTCTATCGTCTGTCTGACAGATATTGTTCACATAATCAATTCCATTCGTTCATGGAAAAAATAAAAGAATAAAAGGAAAACAAAAAAGAAAGGAAAAGAAAACAAAGAAAGAGTAGGAAAAATGTATTAAAGGTCGGACCAGGGGGAACGTTCATTATCGATCTAACGAAAATAGCGAGAGACCTAATGTAAGCATGAAATTTTCAACGACTAATTAAGTGGTCGAGATGCGCGCTAATGCGTCTCTACAGACCAAATATTCTCTCTCTCTCTCTCTCTCTCTCTTTTCCTACTAATTACTTATTCCTATGAAAATCACTGCATTCACGATTAAATCTCAATGAACTCTAAAAGTTGAATATTCAGGACGAAATAGATTCCACTAAAGGTAATCGTCCTTCAACATTTTCAGGAAATTCGTTTCGATATTTCATAAATTCATTCAATATTCGTGTCAAATATTTTCTCTATCCTCTCCCGTCTTTTGTTACGTAAAACTTTTCTCATCGTGTTGATAAAAATAAAATGCGTTTACTAGTTTCATATCATTCTCTTTCTCTCTCTCTCTCTCTCTCTCTCTCTCTCTCTCTCTCTCTCTCTTTTCCTCTCCCTCTTTGGTTTTGTTATAGCAATTTACACGCAACATTTTCGTTCTAAGCCGGAAGTAGATTCACGCGTTATAGTTGGCACGCGTGATATTCTACCTTGTCACGCGCATTAATATTCCCTTAAACCTATCGTAGTTGATGGGGGGAGGCTCAAAGTTTCCCTTCCGGAAGTTTCATCGGATGACTTCGCAAAGCCACTCGCGCACGCCTTTGTAGATTAGTTACACCTGATATTTACTCGAACGTACAGCACCAACTTACCTACGTACGTACATATATACATACATGCATACATACATACATACATACATACGTGCATATATACATAAACGATAGAACGTACAAGAACACTCGTTTGACTCGGTGCCTTCGCTACGACAACAACCGCGAGCTTGCAAGCTCTGCTTGCAAATAACGTATCAGAAACAGATGGCGTTGTTTGATGCAAAACACATGAGTATGAAAATCGTAACTAATGCTATTTTCTATCCAAACTTTGCCCTTAAAATTCCGTCGTAATTTTAATCACGAAGTAATTAAAATCTTGAAAAGAAAAAGAGATGTATTTTTTCTATTATTATTATTATTATTATTATTATTATTATTATTATTATTATTATTATTATTATTATTATTATTTTCTTGTACTTTTATAAATGTGTATGCATACCTTTGAAACGTTGAAAACAAAAGATGTGAAAAAATTAAAGTGAATGAAAAAAGAATGCATGTTATTCGTCTGTGTAGCTCAGCTTCACTCTTTCATGATAAATACAACCAATATGGGTGGTTCGCACATTAATCGTTAATACTATTTTAAATATTCTTTTACAATTTTTTTCATTTCTTTTGTAAATACATGTATATACATACATACATACATAACATACATATATACATACATATATATTTTTTACGATACCATCATTTTTAAATCGTTCATCAAATCCGATCGGAATTATTTCAGATTTCTCTTTGCACGTAATTTCATTGTTTAGTATAAATTTCAAGTCATTCCAATTAACCATTAGCAAACAACGAACGGTAATAAAGTTGGCACGCCCACATACACCTACATAGAAATTTATACACCCACACCTAAACCTACACACACGAGCATATATTTAGACTTTAATATAAAATGTAAAGATTTAAGATCTCAATGGATTTTTAAATAATTCCAAATAATTTCGTAAATAACCATTTGTTAAACTTTCCATAAAAAACTAAAATTATCCTATTAAAACCTTGCAAAGTAGTTTAATGGATAAAGAATAATAAATGGATAATAAATGGATAAAGAAGAATAAAGAATAAATATTATGATGGTAAAAAAAAAAAAGAAAAAAAGAAAAAATAAAGGAACAAAAGAAACATTATTTAATTAACAAGACATAATATAATAATATTTAATATGTAAAAATGAAATGTAGGTCAAACAAAGATTATAGACATATACATAATTATAAATCCACATTGTTATTGCACCGAGCAAATATTCTATGAAATTATCGCGATAATCGTGGGAACATTTCTCTATTCATTGACGGGGTTCAAACTTTAGTGTGGAATATCGGTAACATGTAGGTAAGTAACACTGTTCATCAAAGTTCTCAATCTTTTGGACGTTAAACGTCGGAAGACGACGTCTAAGAGAGAAGACCAAAAGCAAATCGATGAAGTACCTCTACTCGAAAGCTATTTAACTCTATCTATCTATATGTATGTAATGTATGTATGTAATGTAACGTAAGTATGTATATATGTACGTATATAGATTGACGCTAAGATTCGAAGGTATTTTCAGAAGGAAACTTAGAATTTGAAGGGAAGCGATCGGACAACGGTGACCAAAACGTCCAAGTAAATTCACGATAACATTTCAATCACTCGCAATAATAGTTATATGCCTATAGGGTCTCTGATAATCCTATGGAATAATAATTGATCCGTTAATGCTTTATCTTCTAGAATTACCCCGAAGGCGAAACGTCCGAGTTTGCTAATCACTTGCAAACTTCAAAATTAGAAACTCTCTTTGTCACTCTATTTCCTCTATCTCAGTTTATGCTTTCAACCTGTTTCTCCTGATTATTCAAAGATAATCGAAATTCAAACGTCACTACTGTTAAATATTAAATTCAATTTTCATCTTGGAACATTCACAGAATTCTCAACTTATTTATATACATATACATATACATATACATATAGATATGCATACGTGTCTTTACATACGTACAATATATATGATATATACATACATACATATATATATATATATATATATATATATATACATATGTATACACAATGGACAAACTCAGCTATGAAAAATATTTTTCCGTTAAAATGGTGGACACTTGGCATGCTAACATATACATACATACACACACACGTATATATATATATATGTACATATAAAAAAAAAAGAAAAAAAAATAGAAGAAAAAGAAAATAAAACTAAACGAGTCTCCATGCGAGCTTCGATCACTATCGCGAATAAAAGCGGGGAAAGGTGAAAGGGATAAAACGAAAAAAGAGAAATTAAACAAAAAAAAAAAACAAAAAAATAGGAATACTCGATGGCGCTTGTTTTATTGCACACTCGTACTACATATATTCGTTTATACGTATATATATGTGTGTGTGTGAGTTAATGTGCGCGCGCGTGTGTGTGTATGTGTGTATTTCGAGTTTTTTAAAAAAGTATACGAAAAACAGTAAAATCGAAGATACTAATTTTCATTTATGAACAATTCTGATAGCCTCTTTCAATTCTCTTTCGAATGATATCGCGTAAGAAAGTAAGAATTGTTTTTTTCCCTTACTTTTTTCCTTTCTCGTTTCTTTCCTATAAAATTCGCGAAGAAAAGACAATATCTCTCTCTTTATATATATGTATATATATATATATATATATATATATATATATATATATATACATACAAGTAGTATGCACGTAGTCTATATGTAGATGACGAGACGATGTTCGAGATGCGGCATAAACGGGCTGCGATTTCCTATTCCCAGGAGAGAAACGGCAATGATATTCAGAAAAGAGAAATCGTAATATCCGCTCGCCCGATAGACTTTCCATGTAATTTCACTCTCGGCATGGAAAAGTGCGCACACGTTTCTTCTATTCTCAATGATGACTGTGGTTGTGTAGGTAACAGCGAGAACGATAGCGGCAAACACTTTTTTGTGCGACATGTTAGCCATCCAGAGAGCTATCCATTTCTTCATTTTCTTCTTCTTTATCCATTTCTTTTTTCTTTTGTTCTTCTTTTTTTCATTGAAAAATCAACGCTCGATGATATTTATAAGAACTGTTAGTTAATTAGCTAGATAGATAGATAGATGTCTATTTATCTATCTACCGGCAATTTTATTTTCGTTTCTCGCTTCCACACAAAAACTATTGGATTTATTCAGCACGTTCGTAATTCGAACAACATTAAAGAGAATTCGAGATGAGAGAGAATAATATATAGGTATTACCGCTGTCTGCCTGTCGTAATACCCGAGGCAGTCGCGATGTTAAACGAAAATTTAACAGAATCGAAACCGAACGAGAACGAATGACATATGAACGTATTGGATGTATATATATTATATATGTATATATAAAAAAAAATATATATATATATATATATGTATATATATTTATATGTATATATAGGCGCGCGTAAAATTCATAATCGAAATAAAACGTGCGAACGAAACAAAACGAGCTATCGAAATCGCTCAAGGCTATGTAGAACTTCAAGAACAAATCTGTTTTATTACTTTTGTATGATTAACTATAGAGATTAAAAAAATTATGTTGGAAATATGAAAATAGATTTTAATATGGATATTTATTTAACAAATTCAAACTTGACCGATCTATACGAATAAATCGTTACGTTTCGTTTTATCCAAAAAAAAAAAAAAAAAAAAAGAAAATGAAAAGAAAAAAGCAAAAAAAAAAAGAAGCAAGTACAAAAAAATCATTGCCATTTTATTCTTCTTTATTTTCGTTACTATTTATTTATTCGTCCGTAACTTCCTTTCTTCAACGATACGATTTATTTATTTTCAATCAAAATAAATTTTCCTACGTTTCACATTCATCGAACGAAAATCTTTTTGGTTAACAAGTTAATAACCGTGTTTGATTCGCATCAATCCATAGCGCGTATATCGAAACGTTTGATGAAAAACAATAGAAACGAGAATGGCCCGATAAATTGTTGAACAAAGAGAAGACATTTTATTTGAGTGATATTTTTTGGCAAGGAAAAAAGATAGATAAAAAGAAGGGAAAAAAAGAAGTGTCACTTCCCGCATGACCTCCAAATTCATCGAGAATGAATTTTGAGAGAATCTATCTGAGAATAACGTTTTATGAAAAGTTAATAATAATAGTAATAATAACAATAACAATAATAATAACAATAACAATAATAATAACAATAATAATAATGATAATAATAATAATACCATAATCAACGTTCAAACGCAAAATGTTCTAATCGATAGATTTTCGAAATGATTTTCTTCGAAAATATTCACATTGTATTTACGCAATGTAACGTTTACTCATCGTTCTCTCTAACGGGATTAACAGTCATCCTTTATTATTACGTCGATTAAATTCTTTCAATGTAATTTACAATGTATGAAAACTCTCGACGATATTTTATGGCCAGTTCTCATTGGCTTTAACAACATCAACATCGATTGGTAAAGTTAAAGGTAAACAGTAGCCATCGACAAACCATTCACGAACGACCAGTCTCATTTGGTTAAACCCTCATAAATTTGGACAACTCGTCACTATCTGTTTGTTCCTGCAACGGCTGTCCGCCTGCCACAACGCCGTGGGCTACACGATGCTCATGTATCATCCACCGGCTGACGCACGTTTGTCACCTAACGTCAGCTCTACGTCACTGTTATCGAGCATCCTCTAATATAAGATGGACGTTTTATTGGCCACACTGACTGAGATTCGTATATATTTCGGAACAATGTTTTATGATGGCCTTAATCAAGTTTTAAACTGCTGGATAATAATAAAAAAAAAAAAAAAAAAAAGAAAAAGAAAAAGAAAAAGAAAAAGAAAGGAAAGAAAGAAGCATCAGAAAAGGATAATTTTTAACTTCGATCTTTCCCATTGTAATTATATCCATCAATTAATGAATCACTCTTCTCTAACTAATCTCTCTTATTATTAACGAAGCAAAAACTAAAGTACCGTAATACCCTGTTAACTTGTTAACTAAGGTAAACGAATTATGTATTCGCTCGTTAGAAAAATTTAATTGCATTCCTGATAAAAGACTAACTGTATTATTTACGTAGATCCTTTTTCATTGCGGAACACATTATTTATCTATCTCTTTTGTATCACTTTTTGATGTATTGTTTTTATTACGAATTAATTATATACCCTTGTTAATTGGAACTAATTAAAAAATTAATCCGAGTTAACAAATTAACGATAGGATGACAATCCTATATACTTACTTATTAAAATTCATAGTATAATATATTTATTAATATAGAAAATATTTAATTTCTTTTTTAAGAACGAACGATATTCTTAAAGTTGACTAATTAAATAAAATATTCATCAGAGGAATTTAACAGGTCAATGCGTGACAATAATTCAGATCTCTGATATTCATTTTTATAATAATAATAAAAATAATAATAATAATTATTATATATATAATAAAAATATTATTATTATTATCATCATCATAATTCGATTGAAATATTTTTGGACGATGAAATTTCAATCGTGAATTTCTCCATAGGAATTTCCTCGGCATTTAAGCAAAGCGCATCAGCGATACCAATTCAACAAACGTCGAGACATAGATACGTACACACATACATACATACATACATATATTTATATATATATATATATATATATATATGTTTGTATAGATACATATACCAATATACATATATACGTAGCAGGTAGACGCATTGGGCGCATGTAAACGAGGAATATCGGTAAAAATCAGAGAACGGAAATTAAACGTTCGCCGTTCAGCACGCGATAACGCCGCGACCTCCCTTTAATCCGCCACTAGCTCTCTCCGACAAATAATGTAAGCGAGTGACTACGAGCCAACGAATATTCCAACGAATAATACCTATAATCCGAGAATCGTGCGAACGTGTAAAGTGGCCAACCGATAAAAGGACCTGGAAAATATTTAACGACCTCCTTTCATTCTTTAACGACCGATTACTCTCACCACTTCCTTCTCTTTCTCTACTTCTCTTTCTCTTTCTCTCTCTCTCTCTCTCTCTCTCTCTCTCTCTCTCTCTCTCTCTCTCTCTCTCTCTTACGTACATTCTTACGTTGTAACATTATCACTTAACAAGTGTTACGTCGTTATCGATAAACTTGAAGTTTAAATGATTCTAGTTTAACACTGGATTTACCCGAACAGTCAATATTACTTATATATTTCAAGCGTTTTTATAAAAAAAAATCTCTACTTACAATTTTTATCGCACGTTTCATCACAATACGAGTTTATTAACTCTCTTTGCTATTATATGTTTAAATATGATCGATTTTACGAATTCCTTTTTTTCTTTTCCTCTTTTTCTATTTTATTTTTCTTTCTTTTCTTTTTTTCTATTTGAGATGCATAATGTATTAAAATAATTGTTGATAATTTTAACGTTAATACTAAATTTATAAGACAGATTGACGGATTTTTTTGTGGTTATAATTGTGAAAATTAAAAATGTTATTCTTTCTTTTTCTTTCCTTTTTTTCTTTTTTTTTTGCAATTTATATCAACTTTGATTGACGTGATAATATCAAATGTTATAACGAAAAGAAAAAGAATCTTTATTGCGTTATAATAAAAAAAAAAAAAAAAATATATATATATATATATATATATATATATATATATATATATATGTATATATAAATCTAATGTTTATGAAACAATACGTTTAAAAGTGTTTACATTAAAAGAAAAAAAAAATATAAAATTAATTTCAATACAAATATAACAACTTGTTTCTCAAATTAAAACATAAATAAATAAAAGAAAAATAATCTACTTATTGTTTAATTTTTATTGCGATTAAAATGGATCACATAGAGATATACAATTATCCATCGAGGAAAAATAAAATAATATAAATTTCTTTTCACTGATATAACATTTTTGTTCCTTATAATTTTTTCAGAGCTTGACGGTCGGACAGGGCTTAAATGACGACATGTGGCACGTTTTGAGGTTTTCAAGAAGGGCGAGCTCGTTAAAATTTCAAGTCGACGACGAACCTGCAATACGTGGTAAGTTTTAAAGGTGGAATGTTCTTTTTTTTTTTCTTTCTTTTTTTTCTTTCTTATCAAATTGCGATTGAAAGTGTAAATTTTAAACGAACGGTAGAGACCTGAGAGAAGGAGAGAGTAATTTTCTTCTCTCGATGATTTCTTGTCATAGTAACAATAGTATAACAAGAACATACATACGTATCTACATGTATACACACACATACACACACACATATATCAACTCAGTATACCCTGTTCCGAAACTAATCAACTATTTTATGTCTGGTCACGACGTACAATTTGCTTCATTCCAAGATCAAAAAGTCACCCTTTCTCTCTTTCTCAATAGGTACGATGTACATATATGTATATGTAACTATATATATTTATATATATATATATATGTGTGTGTGTGTGTGTGTGTCAGATAGAATATATATCAGAAAGCTATTCGATCGTTTACTCGTCGAATCAAATACGTCATTTGCCGGGCGTGTTCGGCATTAGGTCAAAACTGTGAGAAATAACGTGATCGCGTTATATTAGCGATTCCAGAACTATGAACGATAAGAGGAGTTAGCACGAAACGCACATTAGTTTACGTAAGTAGGAGCGGCGAGAGGCACGTTTGAATTTTAGCATATTTATTGAAGCGACTTTTGGGTCAAGCTAAGTGCAGTTTAATTTTGTAAAATTTAGATTTTGATTCATGTATGTATATATGTATATATATATATATATATATATATATATATATATATATAATATATATGTACACACACACACATATATATCGATTTGATGTTTTAAAAAGCTACAACCCATATTAACTATATTTTATGTACGATGAAATGAATACGAGCAAATTTATGCGAGGAGAGACAGACACATCTTTTTTATTCTTCTTTTTTTTTCTTTTTTTTTTCTTTTTTTTTCTTTTTTTTTTCTTTTTACACGCCTATATTGATACTCGAAAACTTAGGTAAAGGAAGAAAAATGATCGCGCGACGAAGATTTCCTAAGTGAAATCCATTTGGTTGAGAGCGTCGAACTACGAATATCTCGTTTTCATTCGCATTAGACCGAAATTACTTTGGCCCTTTTCCCTTTCTAATGGTATTCTCGCTTTGGAACATGCTAGGCGACCTCCATCTCCTTCTCCTCTTTCTCATCCTTCTCTTACGATGTTTCTACTATTACGCTGTGAGACCGCGCAAGGGAGCAATATCGTATTTCAAAATCCCTATTTAGCATAAATATCCGACAGCCCAGCCACTGCGAGCTCGGCAATTCCGACTGGAATTCCTAGACGGTTCTCGAGAAGGTTCCGGATAAACCTCTACAAACACGAGAACGCTTGTATCGTGGTGGCCAGAAAGGTAGACTTGGTTGAGGCGCCCTGCGAAAACTCTCTAACATAAATTCCCGTAACTGGTTCGCTAGGGATTTTCTTTTGGACTAGTTCGAAAGTGGAAGTATCTTCGAATTCTTCAAAAAAAAAAAAAAAAAAAAAAAAGAAAAAAAAAATATGCTTAGATTTTTCGACGCGATCACATTTATTATGCATACGTAATTATCCTATTATAAGAATATTATCCATTTTAAATGTCTGTATAATAAATACCATTCTATGCATTCACTTTGATAGCTTTGATAGTCACGCGATAACGTGATCTCGCGTTTTAACTGTGAAGGAAAACAAAAAGAAAAAAAAAAAAAAAGATAATTTAAAACCTTTAAGACGATTAATTAATAATGTTTCTTCTTTTTTTTTTCTTTTCAAAAAAAAAAAAAAAAAAAAAAAAAAAAAAAAAAAAAAAAAAAAAAAGAAAAGAAGAAAAGAAAGGATATCTAAAAAATAAAATCTTAAAGATCACGTTAAACGTTAAAAATCGTCAAATATATCGTTAAAATTCTAATAATATTTCGCGTTAATCTTTGCACGTGACATGTAAACGCTTAATGGTGAAACAACTATCAAGTGACATTTTCAAAGCAATTTCCAGTGAAACAGGTTGACATGTCCGGAAAACTGTTTACAATCATACTTAAAGGAACTAAACTCGCTTCGAATCGAACTTCCTCCTCGTCTACTCTTTCTCTTTAGAGTTTACTTCTACCTTGTTCGTAGTCCCTTGAAAACTTCAGGAACCAAGAGGAAAACTATAAATTGAGAAATTCTCTGAGAATTTAAAGCGAACCCGAGCGTCGCGACGCGACCGGACGACGAACAGCCGCCACTTCCGGACTGGATAAACGTATATAAAGCCATTTCTTCTTCCGTCTTCCTCTCTTTCTCTCTCTCTCTTTCTCTCCTATTCTTTCTCCTATCTCTCAGTTAAAATAAAGTATGCAGTAACCGGAAAGAAAAAGGTGCGAGAGAAAGAACGATAAAACGTGGAGAAAACCGAGAGAAAATACCGACCGGAAGGAAACCAGGTCAAACTCGGCTTGAGTCCTCGAGATCTGGCCGAACATTCTAATGTTTCTTCTTTTCTTTAATAGCATAACGTTGTCAAACGTTTTGATAAACTTTTCTTTTTTTTTTTCTTTTTTTTTTTTTCTTTTTTTTTCTAACGCGATTCGTTCAGTTCGAAAATGATAAAGAAGAAAATTACAAAAGAAAAGAAAAAGGAAAAAGAAAAAAGTACGGTTTCTTTTCTCTCAATTCTCACGTAGACATTTTTGTTGGGTAACTTTATAAAATTATTCTCCACATGGACAAAATTATTCTCCACATATTACGTATATATTTATTTCTAAATATATAAGAAGTTGTATAATTATTAATGTATATGTTACAAATTGTTACATCACTATTTTTTAATACGTATTTTTTAATACGTATTATTTAAAAGAAAACGCCCTTTTTCATATCATCTGAATGAAATTAAATTGTAAAATTTATCGTTGTTTATTAATATCAAATATTTTGTTTAAACAAATCAATAATAATCGTTTACCGAATATGATGATAATTTGAACGATAAATATTTAATTATAAAGTTTATTTTGGCCGTGGGAAAATTTATGTTAACTAAACTCATCATTTCCTACACAAGGGATTCATTTTAAACGATACATTTTTAATTCATCCCATTTAACTAATCGCAATTTATTTATTTATTTATTTATTTATTTATTTATTCAATATTACATATCAAACAAATTTCTTTTCGTATATTATTTACATTATCATTATTCGAAATTCAAAGGAGAAAATAATATATTCAAGGTACAGATATGTACGGAGGGGGGAGGGCGCGCGCGCTTTTGTTTGCATTTGCGTACGTGTGAATATTCGAAGGTATCCGAAGGAAAGATCGTTGAAACGTGATGTTGCCTTCGTGATTCGAATAAAAAAGTTTTCAATCATCCGATAATATGAAGCTACGAGAGAAAGATAATCGAAAGAAAATAGAATATGCATAGATAAATAGATAAGGATATGGGACAAGACAAGAAAGGATAATGGCATAAAACTGCTAGTAAAGAATTCTGTCTTAAAATGAATTCTCGTAGATTGGATTAAGCGTATATATCTGTATAACAAAAAAGAAGAAAGAAAAAAAAAAAGGGAAAAAAGAAAAAAGAAGAACAAAAACACAACGATTGTTAAATGTCTATACATATGTATATAATATATTCTACATATATATATATATATATATATATATATATATATATATATATATAAATTCAAACATACGAAGATAAAGTAGTCATGTACGCGTTGTGATCACCTTAATCATAAAGTATGAATTCATTCTTCCGATAATCAATATCCATATCCATATCGAAATTGATCCTTCCGTAATTTTACCATACCGGATCATTTGGTTTACCAAGATTTATGTGAGCTTCGGATATGTAATAGTATCTAGTGTCTTATGACGTCGAAGAACAATCTCAGTCGTGGAGAATAATTTTTCGAATAGAAGCATTTTCTTCTCTCTCTCCCCCTCTCTCTCTCTCTCTCTCTCTCTCTCTCTCTCTCTCTCTCACTTGTTCTCTCTTATTCGTTCTTATCGAGAAGGCATCTTTTCTGTGCTCCGTTGAAAAAGTTTTCGTTTCAAAAAGATCCTTCCTTTTCTTGATCCACCATTTTTTACACTTCTCCCAAGAAAGATTATAATCTTCATTCTCTTCTCTCTCTCTCTCTCTCTCTCTCTCTCTCTTTATCTATCTCTATCTCTCTATCTCTATCTCTCTATCTCTATCTCTTTTTCTATTTCTTTCTCTTCTCTCTTTGCTCATTCTCTGGCAAAGTCTTCGTTAAAGTTTTCCCACGTTATTAAAGCTACACGATTTTCCAACACGTTCCTGTTTCTACCAAGATAAGAGAATTTGCGGAAGGAACGGGACCGAATGAAATCGTTAAAAGTCACGGTTAAAGAACGTAAGTGGCATTAAATTTATGATGAAAAAATATCGGGAACCTTCGGAAAGCCGAACCAAGAGGCGACTCGTTATACTACTACCACTACTACTATTATTTCTTCTTCTTCTTCTTCTTCTTCTTCTTCTTCTTCTTCTTCTTCTTCTTCTTTTTCTTCTTCTTCTTCTGCTTCTTCGAAAAACTTTTCCATGTTCCATTTCCTTGCTGTAAATCGCGAGGCCGCGAACGAACCGGGGACTCGAGAGAGAGAGAGAGAGAGAGTGAGAGAGAGAGACTCGATTCTCTCAACATCCATTCCTTTACCCCTTCTTCTTCCCCTTTTTCCCCTTCTCCTTTTCTTATTAGCTACCGCGAATTTGAATAATTGAAGAAAATCGTTGAGAAACTTTAGCGAGATATATCGAAACGACGTTATACGTACGTACTTATATATTATATGTATGTAAGTAGGTATGTATGTATGTATGTATGTACTTACATACATAAACGACTCAATATCAAGGAAAATCGTTTGCGGTACCTCGTCGTTACTCATACTTATCTTAGCGGAATTAAACATTTCATGGTGTAATTTTTCATACAACTTTTTATTCCACCAAAGTTCTCTTGAGAGAAATACGAGGTACCAAGAACGACATGGCTTAGTCTCTGATGGAGGTAAATAATCCTTGATCCTTCTCCATACATATCTTATGTATACATAATATCCTCTCTCACAAAGGCTTGATCTTCTTACGTAATCTTTAAATCAGGAGAATACCCTTCTCAATTTATCATCGAATGTCGAATTATATTAGTAGTTAATAAAAAGGAATGATGTCACATAAATAAATATATTCAAATATGTATTTTCGCATACTCGTAATATATTTTTTTTCTCTCTTTTTTTATTTACTTTCTTTTTTGTTTATATATATATATATATATATATATATATATATAATCTTTAAAATCAAGTGTACGAATCATAATTAATTGCAAATATGGAATTACATTTTTATTCAAAATAAAGCATCATTGCGAAGTTTCTATCATGTCCACTCGAATGTACGGTAATGTAACATATTCGTGTTTATTTGTATAAATTAATGATTCTCAATTAATGTAACACGTAACACATACATTTTGATATATTTTGGCCTTAATCCATATCTAAATCATACGGATTATTAATAATATTCTCATTTACCATTGGATTACTCTATATCTCTCGATTTAGAATTTCGAAAGGATTTGAGAATCACTGAATTGCGGATAATATTAACAAACACGTAAAAAATGAAAGATCTATACTATCTGAACCCAAACGTTATTAGATATTGCTTTTTACTTCTGCATGCATATATTCGTATAGAAATGTATGCATTCATACACACATACATATATATATCTACGTTCATACATACATACATCCATACATACATACATCCATACATACATACATCCATACATACATACATACATACATACATATATAAATATCACGTACAGGTAAGAATTTAAACTTTGATTCGCGACAATAATAATTTTTTCATCGATATCACGTCGGCCAAAAGCGAAATACGCGTAGATACGATGATAGTGTATCGACATAGTGGAGCAGTGACGCCCGAGCGATTCTGGAAAATCTTCAATTAGCATTCATAAGGTCATCTCGATTCGAAGCATCGTCCGACGAATGCAAATCGCTCGACCAATTCACCCAGAGCCTCTCTCTCTTTCTCTCTTTCTCTCTCTCTCTCTTTCTCTCTGTCTCTCTTCTCCTCCTCCTCCTCCTCCTCCTCCTACTCCTCTAACACCCTTCCCCGAACCTCTTCCCTATCCCCGGAGTACATTTCGAATTTGCAATTGCATTCCTCTGTCCCCCTCTTCATCTCTCCTTTCCCCTAACTCTTCACCCCCCCCTTTCCGTCTACCTAACCCTCATCCATCCTCACCCTTTTTGAAAATTAGAAATTTATCCGTCCGTCAAATTCCATCCATCCTGAAGGAAATACGCAATATTCGAATAGATACAAATATAAATATAAAAGATATTAATGATGATCCGTTGATTCGATTGAATTATTATTTCCAACGAACCTTTTTTTTTTTTTATCAATGACGCCATTTTAATTCGCTATTAACTCGCAATACATCAATCGGATTTAACGGATATTCACTAAATGAGAACGATATGAGGAACTCTATATATGTGCGAGCGAGCGTCTGTGTGTGTGCGTGAGTGTGTGTGTTATGCGATATTGTTAATAAAATCTGTAATAATGAATAAAGTTTTAATCTTTTTTACGGTAGCTTAAAGCCCGTAATCCAAGAGTCCTTTGTTCGTCGGAAACGATCGTATTAAAAATGACACAATCGCTTAGTTAGATATACGTCGCGTTCGTTGTTTCCGAACGACGAAGAACGACGGAAGAATGTTATAAAGGAACTCGATTTAAAGATGGAAATACGTAATTGGTAGATTTTTTTTCTTTTTTTTTTTCTTTTTTTTATTCGTGCTTCACTTCGGTACGACGTACACCGATATTTTCTCTCACTCTCTTTCTCTCTCTCTCTCTCTCGCTCTCTTACTCTTTCTCTCTTTCTCTCTTTTTTTACTCGTTTAAAGTCTTGTAAACTTTTTTATAGCAAATTTAAAAATATTTTATGGCAAATTAATCCAAACCTTAAAGTTTTCGTCGAATCATAAAATTTCAAATTGGATTGGACAAAAAAATAATAAAATTTATTGAGAAATTACAATGGCACGGTGATATTAAGGCTATTACATTGATAATAGAATAATAATTATCTATTAAGTATAATATATTAAATAATACTATTACGTATTATAATATATTAAACATACTACAACTATATTTATATCATAAATAATATACTTTAATATACTATATTACGTTAATTTTACAGTAGCGACTTTGTTAATTCTACAGTAGCTAATTCTATTTAATTCTATTACAGGAATTGTATTACAATTTATTCTTACAATTGGTATACAATATTTATACTATAAGTTATTATATATAATTTTTAGGGTTTTAAAGGCGTAACACATAAAACTGAGTTATCCGGAGTTAAGAATTAGGTCTCGAAATCTCGAAACATCTTGAAAACCAAGTTCTATCCTAGAAACTTTTCCAATTTGTTCGAACGACCGAACGGCGCGTAAGAGAAATAAAAGAGAGCAAAAACAACAAGAAAAAGAACAGAAAGAAAACGAAACGGAAAAAAGAAAAAGAAAAAAGCGAACGAGAACGCACATACATAAGTACGCAAGGAAAAATAAAAAGGAGGGAAAGAAAAATGAAAAAAGAAAAGAGAACAAAGAAAAAGAAAAAAAGAAAAAAAAAAAAAAAAGAAAAAATATTGATTCGACGGGATATGTAGTAGTAGGAGTTCACGCTAGAAAGGTTTCGAAAGTCCTATTTATTTATTTATTTCTTTTTCTTTAAATTCTTTCTCTTTTCCTTGAAGAGGAAAACGACTAGAATCGCATATCGATTTGTACGGCCACCATAAGACGCGCTTTCGTGAATCGATACGATGCAAATGTAGTTCTTACAAGGGGATGACTTCTTTGAATGCACTTCGCGCCACGTCGCGTCCCTTGAAAGCTTCTACCAAAGAAAAAGAAGGTACGAAATTGCGGTCGTTATTCCGCAACGGAATCGACGTACAACACGACGTGCATCGAGATGCATTCGAGACACTGGCGAAATTCGTCAGCTGCGAAATCGTTTCTTACGAGGAACGAAACGAACAAATTCTTTTTACGATTTCGCGACACTTATCTACTTTTTCTTTTCTCTCTCTCTCTCTCTCTCTCTCTCTCTCTCGTTTTGACTTACTTTTGACCTCGTTCCACGTGTGTTACTTTTTCTCAAGAAACCAATGCCGTTCTATCACGATCTCCCTTTTCTTCCTCTTTTTCTTCCCTTTTTCATCCCCTCCTACCTATCGACCTCACACTCTATTTCTTTCCACCCATCAAAAATTTTGCTTTCCTCACGTGAAAGTATAAATGATTTATAGAACTTTCGCATCCTTTAGAGAAAATAAGTCTTCCCTTATAATATCCTTACGTACGATGTTCATCTTAAAAAGAGAAAAAAAAAATAGAAAGAGATAGAAAGGAAGAAAGACAAGCGATTGCAAAGAGAAAGTATAGAAAAATTGTACGACTGTAGGATTTAAATTCACGCAAATTGTTAAATCGTTAAATCGTCAAATTGTTCACGGATTGATTTAACGGGAGAGATTTAAAGCGAGAGTTGAAACGAATGCTGATAAGATAATAACGAAAAAGTGATTCGATAATAAGAAATATTTCTTTTTTTTTTTCTTTTTCTTTAAATTAAAATTCGAGTAAAAATTGTCATTACTTAAATCATTTATCGATTAAAATTTCTCATCAATTACCGGATATTATATATAAATAACGGACGATTAATAACTTTTTTGTTTTTCTCGTAAATTTTTTTTTATCTTTTTTTTTCTTTTTTTTTTTTTTTTTTTACCTTTTTTTTCCAATATTGACTAAGCATTCGCTAATGTATTTAGAATTTGGTTTATGGCCTTGTTAAGTCCAATATCCTATTCTTTAACAAGCTTTAGGCAGAGAAGACGATAAATCAATTAACAAATTTCATCCCTGAACGTTCCATCCTCTTCGACACAATAGAGAAACTTGGAGGCAGCCCTGAAGCGCAATATCCATAACATAATCGATACACGCTTGATTCGCCAATCAACCGCACGTAGCTTTGCCCGTCTATAACATCGTATACAACATCGGTGGCTCTCCCTTTTCCTTTTCCGTTCCATAAACCACCCACGCGGTCTCTCTCCACGTACCTAGTTCGTCCCAGCCGATAGTGAAATACTTCCACCTGCGAATCTCTACTCGTGGAATACCCTATTAAACGTATGGCGACTACCACCAATATTGAGTTAGGTGGCAATATCCTAAATTGCCAGCCCAACCTCGTGGTACGTCCACTCTTCGTCGATACTATCGAAGAAGGACGATAAAGTCTAACGTAAACATTCACCAGTTACATTGGATGCTTTTAAACACGATACTATGTTATTACATATTTTTCTTTTTCTACTTCTTCTATTTCTTCTTTCATATATAATTTATAATAAATCATATTAATTAATAGATTATAGAAGGAATATAAATATGATAATATATTTAATAATTTATTCAGTTTGACCTTCTGTTGCTTTTTTTCTCCTTTTTTTTTTTTTTTTTTTTTTCTATTCGTTACCGACATATAGGTACAACGTAGGTCTTCTCTTTTTTATTTATATATACTATAGAGCGTTAAATTTAATTTTAAATCACGTGTGAAGTATGCAACATGATTACCGTACAGCGTCCATGATGTTTATCTTCGAATTATTTCCATTTCTATCTTTTCGATCGTTTAAAAGAGAGATGACATTTTTTTTGTTGTCTTTCTTTTCTTTTTCTTTTCTTTTTTCTTCTTTTTTTCTTTTTTGATAAAATTTATAATTAAAGAATTTCTTCTCTAATGTGTTCTCCGTCTGAACGGCGCTAACTCCACGCAAGTAAGTC
>NC_140819.1:3747500-3782500 GCF_050613455.1 Vespa mandarinia
GCTAATGGCTGATTACGAACGATTCTTTATATGGTCTTTTTCTTCCACTGGATAATCGCTGATACAAGTACGAGATTGTTGGAAAATGATTGTCTTGAGTGGTTCCTTCGTGGCAACAATTTCGAAGTTGATTCCTCGTATTCCTTACTCAGCTAATCTTGCACGTAGCAATTTTTGCTTTTTTCCAACGTTGAAGGATCACTCCCGGTGATCGTTCATTTTCCAATCTTATCCAATACGTTCTCTTTGTCGATCAGCAATTTTTCTGTATAACAAAACAGACCCTTTAAAGAATCATTCGCAGCAGATCATGCAATCATGATGAGAACTAAAGTTATGGACAATGTTTAAATACGATATTTAAATTGGCCACGTTGAGAAATAACAGTGATTTCAGGATTCTATTGTAAAAGTAATTTTTTTTTGAAGAAGAAAAGACGAAAGGAAAAAAAGAAAAAAAAAGAAATAAAATAAAAGCAAAAAAAAAAAAAAATTGAATCAAGAGACCTCAGTAAATATCTTTATGTAAAATCGTATTATTGTATATCTTTGGAGATTCAAGCGAATTTCTTCTTTCGTCAAAGAGCTTTTTTCGTGAATTCACATATGTACACGTATCGATAGGTATTATAACCGATATGAAAGCTTGCTCTCTGTGTCTATCGTTACCAAGTGAACATACCTAGTTACTTATATAATACATACATATATAACTACGTCTCTTATTGTACGAGAGGATGATATATCGATGATTCATGTACTTCCGATAAAAAGATGAGAGGAATGGTGATTCAAGTAAAAGCTTCAACCACATCCAAGGGAGGAAAAAAGTGAGCTCTAAAAGGAACCCTCCATTCCTCCTGTGAGAGCATATGTATATCTGCCTATATTTTCTCTCTCTTTCTTTCTCTCTCTCTCTCACTCTCTCTCACTCTCTCTCTCACTCTCTCTCTCTCTCTCTCTCTCTCTCTCTCTCTCTCTCTCTCTCTCTCTCTCTCTCTCTCTTTCTTTCTATCTTACAAAGTGTATGCATGAAGTATCACGCGATGTTTCGCATAAGCGGAATAAACTGAAGGCTCCGACACTAAAAAAGGAGCATTCTTTTGAGATTTATATGGGCTCATCCCTCCTCGTATATCGCACTAATAACGAAACTTTTTATTCGCGTAACACAAAGTATTCGATTAAATGCATATTACATTTTTCTATCTTGTATGTTTTTGTAAAAAAATTACTTTAATAATCTTTTTTGTTTCCTTTTTTTCTTTCTTTATAGTTTTTTTTTTTTTTTTTTCTTTTTTTTTCGTTAATACTCTTCCTTACTTACCGTCAGATGAATTTTGTATGGACATTGATACATAAAATCGATACACGCATTGTCTTCGGTAATATGTTTTTCTTTTTTTCTTTCTTTCATTGTCTTTTCTTTTTTTTTTCCAATAAAAAACTTACGTATGTATCCAATTTGCATGATCGTGCAAAAAATAATATAAAGTAATATATGGCGAACGATAAAAAAAAATAAAAAGAAAGAAAAAAAAAATTGATAACAATCTATTTCGATCGTCTCTTTTCTTCTTTCTTTTTCTATTTTTTTTCTTTTTTTTTTTTTTTGTTTGCCTTTTTTCTTTTTTTCTATTCTCTTTTCAACGATCAACACAAAACAGCTATTTCATTTTATTAAATTGTTAATTAACAAACGCGTAGAGGAAAATAAAAATCGATTGACTCCGTAATAAACTATCTATCAAAATAAACATTTAAATAGATATATTTTGATCATTTCGCATATTTTGACACGTCTTTTCAAACGACTCGTTTATCTTTCATCGCGCTTTGAACTTCTTTGAAAAGGCGAGAGAAATATTCCCGAAGGTCAGGGATGTTATATAAGTTTGAGAGAATTTTGTAAAAATAAGAAAGAGAGAAAAAGATAGAAAGAGCTAGAGAGAAAAAGAGAGAGAGAGAGAGAGAGAGATAAGCTTATTCCTTTGACGAGGTAAAACGGCTTCGAAACGACGGTCGATCCTTTGAAGGTTGCTCCGTGAGCTATCGAAGAAAATACTTACGTGAATACGCGAGAGTGTACGTGAACATATTAGAGCTCGTCACTAACGATCGATTTGAAAGAAAGGAGAAAGAGGAGCTTTGGCAGACTAAAAGAAATAGAAGACATACATACATACATACATACATATATATATATATACTTTTCTATCCTTTACGATGCATCATAAGGAGGGGTAGGGGGGGAAAGGGGATGCCTTAATTCGTATTTTTTCTCACGTCGTAACGTCATCGTTGGGTGTGCCTCTTCCTCTTTTTTTCTTTTTTCTTTTTTCTTTCTCTTTCCTCCTTTTTTCTCTTTTTTCTTCTTTATTATCCTTTCCACACATTTCTTTTAACTCTTTCATTTTCTTTACTTTCGACTATATATATACGTGGGTACATATGTACGTAAGCACTTACATACACGCCTCTTTCGATTCGATCAAAATCCGTAGAATAAATATTTTCTTCGTAATCATTTGCTCTTCTTATCGTGATTATGAAATCTTTTTTTTCTTTTTTTTTTTTTATTTTAAACGTATAAGAAAAAATTAGAAATCTTTTTTAAATATAAGTAATTAAAACGTTAAGGGAAAAATATACGTAGGTATGTACGAATTATGATTCGGAGAACGTCGATTAAAATACTCTTTTTATTTATCTCTGTCCAAAAGAAAAAAAAAAAAAAAAAAAAAAAAAAAAAGAGAGAAATTAATAATTTTTCTTAAAAAAATAAAATGGATAAATAAATAAAAGAGAAAATGATGACAAAAACAAAACGTGTACGTAACAAAAAGAAGGACGATGAATTGATTCAACCAATTAACAGACATAAATATGAACGGATTTTTAATGCTAATAATTTCATACGAATTTCTCCATTATAATCGAGATTATATCGAACGAATGTTTAACAAAAAGGAAAACAAAAATTATACTTTTTATTTTTCAATTTATTTCCAACATATCTTTATTTATGTAGATTAATATATTATTAGTAGCGATAGTTCGTATTCCATTTTTGAATCTCCTTTCAATATCTGTAAAATGGAAGAAAAGAAAAAATGAACATTTGATTCAAGAAAATTCTATCCCTGACGTTTATCAGTCAAAAAAATTTCTAATATCGATTTCTACAGAATTTTATAAATTACGTGACTAACACGTTAATAGGTTTAATCAAACTGAGAATAATGGGTTCATGATCAAACGACGTCATATCCATGCTTTGCTTCGATCATGTAAAATGCATTATTATATTAAAGAAAGAAAAAAGAACAAACATGTCAGAAATTATCAAACGGGTATAATATATTCGATTTGGAAGAATAAAAGAAGGATTATCGAACCTCTTAAGATACGATTCTACAACGTCCACCGACGTATGTTTCATTCGGTGCACAATTTGGCGGTACATTAATGATCTTTCCACGAGACCCAGCAGGATGATCGCTATATCTGAGGATTTCATCATTTAATAGTTCATCATTTCTCTTTTTTCCACATTTGCATTGGCAGTCGACGTTATCCGTATTACTTTGAACAAATGCATTGTTGTTATTTTCTAAAGCCCAATTTCCATTGGATGATTGTTTCAATAAATAAACTTCAAGTTCCGGTTGTCTTTCATAACCCTGAACATTTATCGACCTTTCCGTAGGCGGGTGTCTAGGGCTGTGTAATTCTCTTAACTCAGCTATGTCCAATGACGACACCATTGCGATGATAATCGATAGGAATAATGAACTGATCAATATCGTCTTACCCATTTTGATTTAGATTTATTCGAGAATAATAATAAAAAATTCTTGAAACTCGAATTAAATAACGTGGCAGGTTAAAGATTTTTCTTTCAAACGAATGAAATGCTTCTAGTTTACGTAGCTTAGATTTTCTCAACTAAGATAGAACGACGTCTTCTTGTTCGACTCTTCGTATTTATAACTAAATTCTACCACCCGTACTGTTCCTTTTATCTAATAACCACTATTCCTTTTCGAAGATAACTTTAATCAAAAATAAAATGGGAAAGATAACGAATGGAAATAATTCATTCGAAAATTATAACAATCGTATTATTACCAATTGAATTTCTGTTAAGTTTATATCGTTAAAGTTTATTATGCGAAATTTAATTACTGATATAAAAATCCAATAAAGATAATTATATCTTGCTACTGATTAATCTGTTCTCTATTCGGTACAATATGTACTTGGTTGAACTATAAATTTTAATCGAGGACAAACTCGGAATACAATAACTTTCACATAAAAAAATTTCGATTGAATGTACTCGTACGAATTTGCATTCTAATCTTACTGATATAAAAAAAAAAAAAAGAAATTTTATACTCTTTCCTTTAAAAATAAAATACTTGGAAATATAAGAAAGTGAAAACTAGAGAGAGATAGAGAGAGAGAGAGAGAGAGAGAGAAAGAAAGAGAAATAAGGTCAATCCTTTGACGCAATAAAATGACCTCTTTGAAACTACGATCGATCCTGTATGGTTCAATAAACAACTTTGCTATATCCTGCAGTACGAATAAAAAATGCAATCCAATAGTATAGACTAGTTGTTATTTTTCTTGCAATAACTTAATTCTATAAAACTAATTCTGCAATATGTTTTTTTATTTATAGAATTTTATTTAAACGATAATGCAGTTCTTTAAATAGAGAAACAATTTTATAATAATTTTTGTAAAAGTGATTTAATTGAGATTGCCACTATTATTTGGGATAGATGACTGTAGAAGAAATCGAGAAAAAAGAAAGATAGGAATAGTGTGGAAAAAGTACTCCAAAAAAATAATAGAACTTATTTCTCTAATTAGTCAAGAGTATTTTCGGAATGTTCATCTCGAATATGTTTAAAAATCTTCACTAACTAGGTAATCGCACTTTTTTAGAATAAAAAATATCTATCTCAGAGGGATTAAACTCAATTAATCTACTTAAAATTAATAGACAACTCTTTTTATCCATAAATCTCGCATATTTATTATTACTCGGCTCGGGAAAATTCAGAAATGATTTCTACAGAAAAAAAAAAAGAAGAAATAAAGTTTAAAACTCGGACAATCCTGGACCACTCGTTCTTTTTTCTTTTTTTTCTCTCTTGTTTTTTAATCCTATGTTTGTCTCTTAAAAGACTCTTCAAACAAATTTCTCAAAGACGAATATTTCACATCATAGTAAATTACTCTTTAATAGAAGATCCGAAGTTATCGATTAAGGTTGTTCACTAACTTTGGTTTTTATAATGGTTTACGCCATCAATGAGAACAGACGTAATTCTTGGCCGATTTTAACGAACAAGCTTTCGTTTTTTAAAGATGAAGGTTTAATCTACGGCGGAGAATTTTTGAAAAAGCTTTATTTTCTTTGAAAGAAATCGTATTAAAAAATGTTATTTTTCAAAAATACCTTATGCAAAAATATTTAAAATTTCACCAGAAGGGTGACATAGATTAAACTTTCGTCATTAAAATGTGATTTTGTTCATCAAAATAGACCGAAAATTACTTCTGTTCTTTTTAATGGCGCAAATACTGTTTTCGATATTTTTCACGAAGAAAAAGTTTAGTACCGTGATGGCTCTCGAAATTTGCACCAAAAGATATAAAGCCCCATTACTGATTTCATGTGATTTCATGTAATTTCATTGCATAATGTATGTTTAATATCCGTGAAGTACCGATTGCCTGCTTGGTTGTGTGCGTAAATAACTAATGCTAAGATTTTTTGAACATTTTCAAAGAAATGAATTTTTCGATGCTCGCACGGAAAAGCTACGTTAACTCACTCGATCATTTTAATGAGCTTTGACCAGATAATTCTATGAATTATAAATAAATAATCCTATGAATTATAAATTCTAAAAATAAAGAAATATCTGTGCAATCGTTTATATCTAATTATTTGAGTTTCTAAAATGTTGTTAAATTTTGAAAAAATTTGTAGGTTTTTCTTTTTTTTTTTTTTTTTTTTTTTTAGATTTTATAGACTAAAAAGAGAGATATTTTATAATAAAAAATGTATAGTACATTGGCAAGCGTCCAAATTCGTAATTCAGGAATTCTAGATTCGAGGTTAATATGTGATATTCAATGTTTTTTTTTTTTTTTTTTTTTTTATTCTATCGATGTAAAAGAAAATAATGAACTAATTTATCCTTTTTTCCTTATTTGACAATTTAATAAGTTTTTATTACTAATCTAGTCTTTTATATTTATTTTCGGCTGACGTGAATCTCATGATAATCTGTGCTAGATAGAACACAGAAGCAGTACAATTTCATTCAATGACAAATACATATAAAGTATATACATTTGTCGATTATTTTTTCATAATTAATAATTAATGAATCCATTTTCACATCATCAATGAGATTTTTCTACCAGTGCTATTTTATTATGATTTTCTTTGTAGAAATTCACTTCATATTATTACTATTACTACTACTATTATTATAATAATAATAATATATAACGTAATAATATAATAATAAAAACAATAATAAGAAGAATATACTTATATCGCATACATCATGACATATATGATGACGGTAATTTATGATAACAAAAGAAGGAAAAATGTATCATTTTATGTGATGGTTTGTCGCGCGAATTCTCAACAAAAAAGTATCCTTGATAATTTCGATACATTACCGACCATCTAATACAAATGACATATGAAAAAAAATACAAAACGTTTTTTTTGTTTTCGTTTCTTTTTCTTTGACTACCTTATGATCGTAATGTAATTTGTTTCGACACTGTTTCTTACTCATGATCAATCAAAGCTAATTGTCTTTACTATTATAATATAAAATATATTAAATAATATCTAAATGTATATAAATAATATTTAAGTACATTTTTATTATTATTATTATTATTATTATTATTATTATTATTATTATTATTATTAGTAGTAGTAGTAGTAGTAGTAGTAGTAGTAGTAGTAGTAGTAGTAGTAGTAGTAGTAGTAGTAGTCGAAATAGTCGAAGGACTAGTCCTACAGGGGTAACCACGTATAAAAAAATAAAAATTATTGGAAGTTCTACTTCATAGATAGTATGAAAATAAACTCATGTTTTTAATTTGTATTAAAATAATATAATATATAAGTATTTATTAATTATTTTAAAAATAATATTGGACAAATTCTTATTTTTCTCGAAGATTTATATATAGTAATTCTTATATGTGTCGATTATATTTATTATTTTTATTATCATCAAAGAAAGATATATTTATGAGATATTGAAAAATGTGAATTTAAAATCTATTAAAACTACTTACTCTAACTCACATGAAATCAATTATTATATACGCGTGAGAGAGAAATAATCAATGTAATCTTATACATTGATATGATAGATCCATAGTGGAGACAATATTTCCTGATTCATAATTCATATCTCTCGCTGAAGTCACACATATTTTGAAAAAAAGGTAACGAACAGCCTTAAGTAGTCTCAATACAATTATTACTGACATAAGACAAAACTATCATTTTAAAATCATTTGAAGTATATTACGTGATCTATCGAAAGAAGTATAATGCTAAAGTGAATACGTTAGTGTACGAGAGTGCACTTGCGTACATACGTAAACAATCTAGAATTTATCATTAATCAATCGATTCGAAAGAAAAGAGAAGTATTAATTTTGGCCGACTAAAAAAAAGAAAAAAAAATACAAAATATGTATCGATTGCCTAAAAAAAATTAGATACTCTTTTTAATATAAGTAAATAATCGAACAATAATAGGACGCGACTAAAGCTATATGAATGTACAAATTATCGCATTAATTGATAAAATATTCTTTTCATTTATTTAAAAAAAAAAAAAAAGAGATAAATAAATAAACAGAGAACAAAAAAGAAAACCGAGAATATTAAATCAACCCTTTAGCGGATATGCACACGAATAAATTTTTAATGGTAATACTTTCGTACGAATTTATTCATTGTTGTTGAGATTATTTCGAGTGAATAATAATAAACAAAAGAAACTTTTCTTACATTTCAATTTATTTCCAATATATTTTTATTTGTGCAAATTATTATACCATTAATGATGTTAACACAGAACAAAATGATATATACATATATAAATATATATATATGTATATATATACATGTATATATGCACATATAAACTATTTACTTTCATAACCATGATACATTCAGAATTGTCATATAATAATAAAGTTACAACGAACATGGATCATACTCCACAACGTTTGCTCTGTCAGAATCTCCTTTCAGTTTCTGTAAAATGAAAGAAAAAAAAAAGTTATGAAAGACATCGATAAAACGACGAAAGAAACTCTTGACATGTCTATCACTCTTTCTTGCTCTTTCTCTCTCTCTCTCTCTCTCTCTCTCTCTCTCTCGATTACTCATTCTGTAATCAATATTGATCTCGGAATCTCGTATTAACTCGACGATCAAAGAAGAAATGAACTTTAGACATTTGATTCAAGAAAATTCTATCCCTGACGTTTATCAGCCAAAAGAGTTTCTAATATCGGTTTCGACAGAATTTTCTAAATTACGTGACTAACACGTTAATAGGTTTAATCAAACCGAGAATAATGGGTTCATGATCAAACGACGTCATATCCATGCTTTGCTTCGATCATGTAAAATGCATTATTATATTAGAGAAAGAAAAAAGAACAAACATGTCAGAAATTATCAAACGAGTATAATATATTCGATTTGGAAGAATAAAAGAAGGATTATCGAACCTCTTAAGATACGACTCTACAACGTCCACCGACATATGTTTCATTCGGTGCACAATTTGGCGGTACAGTAATGATGTTTCCACGAGGCGTATCAGGATGATCGCTATATCTGAAGATTTCATCATTGAATAGTCCATCATTTCTCTTTTTTCCACATTTGCATTGGCAGTCGACGTTATCCGTTTGAACAAGCGGATTTTTTTCACCTCCTAATGCCAAATTTCCACGGGACGGTCGTTTTAACAAATAAATTTCAAATTCAGGTTGTCTTCCATCAGCCTGAACATTTATCGACCTTTTCATAGGCGGGTGTCTAGGGCTGTGTAATTCTCTTAACTCAGCTATGTCCAATGACGACACCATTGCGATGATAATCGATAGGAATAATGAACTGATCAATATCGTCTTACCCATTTTGATTTAGATTTATTCGAGGATAAAAATAAAAAATTTTTGAAACTCGAATTAAATAACGTGACAGGTTAAAGATTTTTTAACGAATGAAATGTTTCTAGTTTACGTAGCTTAAGTTTACTCAACTAAGATAGAACGACGTCTTCTTGTTCGACTCTTCGCATTTATAACTAAATTCTACCAACCGTACTGTTCCTTTTATCTAATAACCACTATTCCTCTTCGAAGGTTACTTTAATCAAAAATAAAATTGGAAAGATAACGAATGAAAACAATTAGTTTGAAAATTATAACAACCATATTATTACCAATTAAATTTCTATTCAGTTTATATCGTTAAAGTTTATTATGCGAGATTTAATTACTAACATAAAATTTCCAATAAAGATAGCTATATCTTGTTGTTGATTAATTTATTCTTATCTATGCGATACAATACATAACGAATCAATCGAGGACGAATTCGGAAGGCAGAGTGATTAAACTTAGTACGGTCTAAAATTAACAGATGACTTCATCTATTTATAAATCTTGCATATTTATTACTTAACTTAGAAAAATTCAGAAATAATTTCTATACAAAGGGAAAAAAAAAAGAAAAATCTCGGACCACTTGTTAAAACGTGTAAAAATAAATTAAAGACGTCGACGAAAGAACAAAGGAAAAATCAATGTCAATCTCAAAATTGCGAATTAATTCGACGATCAAGAAAAGAACGAATTTTTTATTTTTGATTCAAGAAAATTCTCTCCCATTTTAAAGTTTATCATTCAAAGAGAATTTATAATTGGGTCTCAAAGCTTCCTTTGAAGAAGCTTCCTCCAAAGAATCCTGTATACTACGTGACTATCGGATTAATCAAGCTAAGAACCGTCGACCGAATGATCGAACGATTTTTCTTATAGTTTTTTCGTTTTGATCATAAAAAGTGCATTCTCAGAGAAAGAAGAACAAACATGCTAGAAACTATCGGATAAGTATATATATTCGATTTAGAAAAAGGCAAAAAAAATATTGTCAATCATTTAATGGATTGCTGTTCTACATTTTCCCAGAATCCATATCTGCCCCCTTATGACATCGAAGATGCCGTCCACCAATCATTTTGCGTGATATATTTAGGTCAGACAAGGAAGATCGTTCGACATCGTATAACGTTATATATTCTGCGTAAATCTTCTCGTTGGTCCATCTTCTTGCTTATTTCCACAATTTCATTGACAAACTCCATGTTGTTATCCGTTCCGGTCTTATCAAACTATTGGATGAAAGAACGGTCGGTGGGTCGTTTCAACAAATAAACCTCAAATTCCGGTTGTCCCCTTTCACCGTGAATATTTCTCTATTTACGAATGAGATTTAGATGTTTAGGATTCATTTACTTTAAGACCGTATAGAAATTGCGTATCCTCGTTCTTCGACGACATCTTGAATTTGTATCTAAGGGCTAACCATAACAATTACAATCGATAGAACCGACGAAATCAATCATCAACATTGTCATTAAACATTTCGGTTTAGATTTATTTGAAATAGAAATTAAATAATGAGACACATCGAAGATCTTTCTCTTGAAAGAATGAAGAAACTTTCGGAATATTTTTTTAATTATAATTATCCGATCGATCATTTTTTTTATCGAAATTTATTTCTCTCAATTAACAGAGAATTAAATTTTACTATTCTTGTTATTGTTTTTATCTGATAAACAATTTTTAAGGTTAGGATCATGGATGGAAGTAATTGATTAAAACATCATAACGTTCGTTTTATTGCCTATTGGATATCGATAATCGTTACAGTTTATTATGCGAGATTTAATTGTTGATATAAAAATTCAATAAAGATAAATAAATATCTTGCTACTGATTAATTTCTTTTTTCTTTTTTTTTTTTTTTTTTATTTATCGAGACAGTATGTATCGTGGTGCAAAATAGTAAAACCATAGATTAGAACAAAACTCGAGATATAATTAATTTTCAAAAGAAATATTTCGATCGAACGAGGTCAAACGTACTTGCTCTTTAATCTTCTTAGGTTAAAAAAAGAAAGGGAGAAAAAAAAAATAAGAATACAATTTTAGGCTCGTTCACGTCACAAAATGAAATACTTTTAGAAATAACAAAAGGGAAGAGAGATAAGCTTATTCCTTTGACGGAATAATACCTCTACGATGGTCGATTCTTTGAAACATGCCGCCTGAGTTATCGAAGGAAATATCTACTTACAATGGCTGCCATATATTTTTACGTATTTATCTACAATTAATAAAATTAAATGGATATTATTTGTTATTGTTTATTTATATCTTTTACGATTAAACAAGTACTAGGAAATTAATTGTATTTTTTAAAAGTTTACAATATACATAACAAAATAACAAAAAAATTACAAATCTCGAAAAACTCCTTTTACAATTTATCCTGACGTATAATTCTACAAGTTATTGCATTTTAATATAGGATAATATATGGTTCGCTCTATACCACATTGGAATAATTACTTTAATATAAATCTTCTTTTTTTTTAATCTTCTAACATTGCTGTTAATAAAATATACGTATATACAAATGAAATCTCTTTGATTAATTAAAAATAAGGTATATTAATATATTTGTAAATGAATTATTTAAATTCATCTCTCCTGAATGCGAATTATTATGTACATACATACGTACATTGAAATACTCGTGAAAATAATTAAATTGTAAAATAATTCAAAGAGCAATAGAAAGTTTAGTTAAAAACAAATAATAACTCTCTCGAGGAGCGATTCTTAAACTTTATCTGTACGAGAACACTTTTAGTATGGCGTGTAATTTATTAAACCCTTAACCATTAACTTTAGATTTTTGTTTAATATAAGGTAAAGAACGCTTTCAAAATTTTGATGACTTACTCTCTAGCAACCTGGCAATAAAAAAGGAAAAGAAAAAGAAGAAAAAAAAAACAAACCAAAAAATCATATAAATTTTATGATCCAAACTCTAAACGAAACTTCTCGTTTTATTTATTTCTTTAGGGCAAAGTCTCCAGGAGAAAGACTTATCGATCGTTTTCACAAAGGATTCGTATTAACCTTGTAAATCAAAACAATTTTACGTGACTACGGAGAAATGAAAAAAAATAAAAAAAATTGCTTCCAAAAATATTCAAATCATCCCTCTGTCGGACGTGTAATCCTCGTTTTGAAAAATTACGATATTTTATCACTGTAACAAAAGATTAATTTCTATTGTATAATTTTTCCATTATACGTTTTATAATTTTATAATGGAATTAAATAACAAATCAAATGTTTGTTATTAAAATATTACTCGAGAAACTCTGACGACGGTCCGCGAATCCATGGTTTTTTTTTTTTAAGATCTAAGATCTAAGATCTAAGATCTAGGATATTAAAAAAAAAAATGATAAATTTCCAATAAAAATAGTCAGTAATAATATTTCTTACATATGTTTTACCTTTAACGTTACAGTTTAAAACACGTGAACCTAATGGATTGATCCTTTACAATGCTGGAAGAGAACGTGACTTCATAGCCGTTGAGCTGGTGAATGAACATATTCATTATGTCTTTGATTTGGGAGATGGCCCTGTAAGAATCAAAGACAATTCGAAGAGTAGATTGAACGATGGCAAATGGCATGCCGTTAGCATTGGAAGACCTGCACCAAAAAGGCACACCTTAGCTGTAGACGATCACGTTACTGCTGTTAATAGTCAAGGTAGCAACGAAAATCTTGACCTTGATGGAATATTATATATAGGTGAGTCTCAAATTATCAAGAAACAATAATTGTGATCAAACAATTCTACCAAATAATTTATAAATATATCAATGTCTCTTTCTTCTTCTCTCTCTCTCTCTCTCTCTCTCTCTCTCTCTCTCTCTCGTAATTTTTTTGTAAATCGACAAACGATATTATCCTTCACGAGATATTTATTTTTTTAAATGAGATATTAAAACTCTTAAAATTCAAAAGGGTTCTATTTTGCAAAAAAAATTCAAATAATTTCGATTTATATCTTTATCATATTTTATTAAGTATATTAGATAAAAACTTAAATAGAAATATAAATTGCGCTTATGTTCGTTTGTTTTTTTATTTATTTTTTTTTTTTTTTCTTCTAATTTTCTATCTTTGACAAAAATTTCGAACGCATATCTCAATAATCCGTCAAATAAAACAGGATAATTAATTCTCAATTCTCTCTTTTGTTAGACTTGACATTTAAAATTAGAACAAATGAATAATTAAAAAATTTTACATTTAAATCCATTCATCTCCCTATATTTGGTATTAATTAATGTCGACTTTATAATGGCCACTAATAGTATAATCTGGCTCATTGCAAGAAATAAAAAGTCAAAGGAGATAGAATTATGAGTGTTGAGAGCTACATTATCGTCATAAATGATGAATCTCTTTGAGTTTTACGGAGGTTTTTAAGGATTTAATAGTAACGTGACGTAAGAAAAAACAACGAATTGCAAACTGAAATGAAAAAAAAAAAAAAAAAGAAAGAAAAAAACAAGTAAGACGATTAAAAGGGAGTTCCAAATTATTTCACATATATACATATATTCACATATATATACACATATGTGTGTGTATATATATATATTTATATATTAGTCCATATATCTATATTGAATATATTTATGGAATATATTTATATTTTTTCATCACTCGAGGGAAATTTTTAAACAAGAAGAAAATATTGAAAAAAAGTTGAAAAAAGTTGAAAAAATTCGTACATTTCTACTTCAATCATTTTACGCATTTTCATTGGAAACTTTAGAAATATTGCGTTCATGTGAAAATGATGAGAAAAAAATATATACAATCTCTTATTGCTTCTCCATCCAATAAAATTTTATTTGACCTTTTTTTATATCTTCTTTTTTCATATCGTTCTATGTACCACAAAAATGATTGATTTTTATAACTAGTAGTAATATCATAATAGCTACTGTATGATGTATATACACATATATATATATATATATATATATATATGTATATATGTATATATGTATACATGTATGTATGTGTTAACGTGAGTTGATAATTAAAACTACATTTTATTCATCGTGTATTAATATTACTAACGACGATTATCGAATAACTTTTCAACGAAAAACATTGAACCTCACGTAGATTCATATGCTCAATAAAATAAAACACCAAGTAAGTAAAAAATAGACGAATTCCAAATTATTTCACATATATATATACACAAACACAAACACATATATATATACATATATATATACATATATATACATATTAATCTATATATCTATATTGAATATATTTACGAAATATATATTTATATTTTTCCACCATTCGAGGGAAATTTTTAAACAAAAAAAAAAAAGAAGAAGTTAAAAAAAAGAAGAGAAAAAGCAAGAAAAATAGAGTTGGAAAAACAAATCGACGTTTTCCTTTCGGCGAAACAATGGAATATGAGTTTGAAGTTCATGTCGAAAGTAAAAAATGAAAAATAAATATAAAGAGAGAAAAAAAAAAGGAGAAAAAAAAAGGAGGAACGAAAAACAACAAAATAATAAAAGCTTACGCTTCAAAGACGATGACGATAAATTAAATCAAACATTTAACGGATATGCATACGAACAGATTTTTAATGCTAATATTTTCATACTTGTTTCTCCATTGATCGTTAGTTGATTTCGAATGAACGTTTAACAAAAATTATATATTTTTTATATCCATTCAATTTGTTTTATATTATATTATTACTTAATGCATATTGATGATATTGTATTAATGTTAAAGGACAAAATAATACATAATATATATATAATAATAAGACGTATATATATATATATATATATATATATATATACGTATATATATATATATATATATAGCTTTTTGGTATATTGTTTATTTAAAAATAATAAACACACCATACATTTGCAATCATAACATTGAGAAAAAGTTATAACAAAGATGTCTCAAACTTTTCTATAGACGATGAAAAAAAAAAAGATAAATAAATAAATAAACAAAAAGAAAAAGAAAAAAAATATAAAAGAATCCAATTCGAAAACTCGAATTAATCGGATCGACAATCAAGAAAGGAACTAACTTTGAACATTTGATTTAAGCAAATCCGCCTCTTGACGTTTATTAGCTAAAATGATTTCTAATCGTACACGACAGAATCCTATAAACTACGTGACTAAAACATTAATACGCGTAATCGAATTAAAATCGAAATCCATCGATTCATGCTCGAACGATTACTTGTACGATTATCTTTCGTTTTGATCATACAAATTGTACATTCTTCCGGAGGAAAAAAGAACAGATCGATTTTATATAGGAAGATGATATTGATTATAACCGTGATAAAAAGATATTAAATAAAGGCATCAAACGGAAATATGAACAGATATAATAATACATTCAATAATCATAACGTTTTATTATCATCTAACGTTATACTATCATTTGATATCGTAGATCATTAAAATTTATTAGAAAAGTTTATTAGAAAAATCCAATAAAGATGTATGCCATTAATACTTATTCATAAAGACATTATATATAAACGATGTGAAAACGACAAATCGTAGGTCAAAATGAATTCGTAATAATTTTCATAATAAAAAAAAAAAATTTCGATTTTACAAGTTCAAACATACTTGCCTTTTATTAATCTTCTTTATATAATCTTCTTTATATAATCTTCTTTATATGAAACAAAAAAAAAACGAAAGAAGAAAAAAACAAATGTCAAGTCGTTCTCTTGAAAATTAAATACTTATAAAAATAAGAAAGAGTAGAGAGAGAGAGAAAGAGAAAGAGAAAGAGAGAGAGAGACAGACAGACAGACAGACAGAAAGAAAGAGATAAAGAAAAAGAAAGATAAGCTTATTCCTTTGAAAGGTTAAAATGCCTTCGAAACGACGATCGATCCTTTGAAGCATGCTCCATGGGTTATCGAAGAAAGAAGTACTTACGTGAATACACAAGAATGAATGTGAACATACTAAAACCTGTCACTAATGATCGATTCGAAAGAAAATAAAAAGAGCAGATTTTGGTCGACAAAAAGAAATAGAATATATATATATATATATGTACTATGATGCACAACAAGGATGGCTTAATTCATCTTTCTTCTCGCGTTGTAATGCCATTGTACCATGTGTATTTGTTGTATGTATGTGTATGTGTGTGTGTGTGTGTGTTTTCTTCCTTTTATTATATTTTTCTTTTTAATTTTAACTCATTTATTTTCTTTTGTTTTCTTTTTCCTTAAAAAAAGAAAAAAAAAAAATAATAAATAAAAGAAAAATTCAAACGTCGAAGATGACAATGATAAATTGCATCAATCGTCTAATGAATATGCAGTACAAACGGATTGTTAATACTTATATTTTTATACGTATTTTTTTCATGAAATTGGAATTATTTTAAACGAACGATTAATAAATAATAATGTTTTTTATCTTTTAATTTATTTTTTAATATATATTTATATATATATATATATATTAATTAGAATATAATAGAATTAATTATTAATAATGATAACACAAAAAAATATAATATATAGCCATATAAAGCTCTTTGATAAAGTTTTTATTTTTATTTAATTAACATCATATATTCACAATCATAAAAAAAGATATAACGACGATCCTTCAAACTCCTTCACGTTTATCGATCTTCTTTAAATTTGTACAAAGTGAAAAAAGAAATAACTTCTTTGCATGCCTATTTTTTTTCTCTCTCTCCCTCTCTCTCTTCCCTCCCTTACTCTCTCTCTCTCTCTCTCTCTCTCTCTCTCTCTCTCTCTCTCTCTCTCTCTCTCTCTCTCTCTGTCTCTTTTTCTCTCTTGAACATTCGCTCTCTAATCGATATTAATCCTGAAAGCTCAAATTAATGATCGATGATTTCAAGCAAGGAACGAACATTGAAGATTTGATTTCTATCATTTATCAATCAAAGAGTTTTCTAATCGGTCTTGACAAAATCCTATAAACTACATGACTAACAGATTAATTCGAATTAAAAATTAATCGAATTAAAAATTTGTAGATTCAGATTTCATTTGTAAACGTTACCACTCGATCATACAGAGTCCATTTTTAGGATAAAATAGAATAGAACAATGCTAGGTACAACAATTAAACAAATATATTCGTTTTGAAAAAAGTAAATAAAGGATTATCAATATCATATTAGAAATACTATTAAATCTGCAGATACCATTCATATCCCATTTTTATCCCTTTAGACATTTTCTTTTGTATTCTTTAGAAATGTCACTATATTACGGGATGTTATTCAGTTTAATCATTCTATTATTTCCACATTTGCATTGGCAAATCATTTCGTTATCAGAATCGGCTTTTGAAAATTGATTCAATAAGTATACTTCATACTACTTCAAGTTCCGGTTGTCTCGAATGATTCTGAATGTTCTTCAATTTACGTATGAAATTTAAATAAACCAAATTGATCGATTTGATTTTTCAATATTTCAAATTTAATATGAGAATTAGTAGACAACGGTGCTACAATGATTGTCATCGATAAGAGTAATGCACTGATTGACATTGTTTTATCCATTTTTTTTTTTTCAATTCAGATATATTAGACGACAAAAAAAGAAAAGAAGGAAATATTAAAATTCAAATCGAACAATGAAAATGCGTTAAAGACTCTTCTCTTACAAAAGCAAAAAAAAAAAACAAAAAAAACAAAAAAACAATGAAAAATCTTTGAAATATTTCCTTAATTATAATTTACTCGAATCGATCTGTTCGGACTCAAATACAAGAACTAAATTCCATTGGTACGTGCGATCATTTTTATCCAATAACCCATTCTTATTATTCGAAGATTATTTTAATGAAATTTTCAAGACAAGGTCGAGATTATCGTGAGTGGAAATAATTAATTCGAAATCGTATATAATCATAAATAATCGCTTTATCGTCGATCGTGTTATCGCCAATCGTTAAACTTTATTATTTCCGAGATTTAATTACTCACGCAAAAGTCCAGTCCAAAGATATATCCTGCTTCTGATTATTAATTTGCTTTCATTTATACGACACAATATAACGATAAACTGCAGGCCAATACTCGGATACTCGAAATACAATAATTTTCACCGGAAATATATTTCGTTCGTACGAGATCGAACGAACTTGTGGTTCTGATCTTTCAAGATAAAAAAAAAAGAAAAAAAAGAAAAAAAAGAAAAAAGAAAGAAAGAAAGAAATAAGAAATAAAATACGTCAGATTGAAAATAAATGACGTTTCTTATTGATTAACGAATATCTCCTTGGTTTCAGGTGGAGTAGAAAAGTCTCAATACAGTCAACTACCGAAACAAATACTGAGTCGGCATGGATTCGAGGGTTGTCTTGCGTCCTTGGATCTTAGCGGCGAAAGTACCGATTTACTCTCGGATGCGGTTGTTCCGAGTTCTCTCGTCGAACCCGGATGTGACGTATACGCGAATCTTCACGCTGGAAAAAAATGTACTCACGATGTATGCGCGAATCATGGTACATGTTTACAACAATGGAACAGTTACACCTGCGACTGCGACATGACCAGCTTTTCAGGACCTACTTGTAGCGAAGGTAACAAGACAAAAATAAAAAAAAAAAAAGAAGAAGGGAAAAAAGAAAAAAAAGAAAAAGAAAAAGAGAGAAAGTTGTTCTTTTTTTTTTCTTTTTTTTTTTTTTCTTTCTTTCTGTGAATTCCATTTTACAAACATTTTCGTTTGTTCAAATCGTCGAAGCTTAGTTTCGAGAGTATTGATCGTATTCGAAGACCGACTGACGATACGTTATCTTTACAGAAGCTGTGGCGTATGAATTTGGTGCAGGAAGAGGAATCATCACATATACGTTTCCATCGGATCGAAGACCGGAAATGAAACGAGACACCGTCGCCTTAGGATTCGTTACGGGAATGAACGACGCGGTGTTACTTAGAATAGAATCAGCCTCTAGCAACGATTACTTAGAAATTGAGATTGTTAGTACCTCGTCGATAAGAAAGATTTCTGCTTTATAGTATCCTCGTTTGGTCCTTTCTCTCTTTTACTATCACCCGATTAGAAAAAAAAAATTCAAATTCCTAAACTCTTTCGTAAAATCGTCCGATTGATTTTTCTGATCTTATTGATATTTAAAATCATAAATTGTTAAAAAAAGAGAAACAATAAAAATATCACACAGTATTTAATCAACGTAGGTGGAACCATATATATATATATATATATATATATATATATATATATAAATTTGAAGATTACTTTACTAATACGAACGTTCGCAGAACTTTTTGGATTGCTTTCTTCTTTATTGCTTTATTTCTTATGTGTATATATATATATATATATATATATATATATATATTTTCTCATCTTTTACAACAAAACTCATCATTTATTCATCTCGTAGGTCGAAGGAAACATTTTTGCGGTATACAACATGGGTACTAACGACCATCCAGTCGGAGAAGTAGGTGTCAAAGTAAACGACAATCAATATCACGTCGTTAGATTCACAAGAAGTGGAGCGAATAGCACGTTACAAGTCGACGATTACAATCTTCAATCGAATCATCCGTCCGGTGAGTGTCACTTGTCTACGCTACACATATCATTATCACGAAATTACCGAAGAAACACCACGTAACAATTTAAAATCGACAAAAATAAACGATAGAGATTAAACGTTACGATAAATCACAGGTTATTTTCATTTATGAACCGAGTCAAAGAAACAGTAAGAGGGAGAGAGAGAGAGAGAGAGAGAGAGAGAGAGAGATAGAAATGGAAACAAAAAGAATTCACAAGAAGTACAAACAGCATTTCAATGAATAATAACGAACGTAAATCGCAAAAAATAAATTTACTATGAAAGAGAGAGAGAGAAAGAGAGAGAGAGAGAGAGAGAGAAAGTATGTATGTTCGATGCGAGCGAGAAGAGACAACTACCTTGGAAAGGGCCCAGAACGCCCTTTTATAAGCTTCCTACGGTCGACTTATCCTTGAACCGTGTGAAAGGACCGCCAATGATCGTCTAGAACAACACTACGACATTCTCAGGTTGAAAAGAGAGAGAGAGAGAGAGAGAGAGAGAGAGAGAGAGAAAGGTTTCCTTCTAGTAGATATCATAACAATGGCGAAAGGACCCAAAATTTTCTACCTCTAAGTCCTTTCTAATATCCTAACTTCTCGAAGAAACCTAATTGGTATTCTTCTAATTTTTATCTTCATACTTAATATATCAAAAATTAATACTTAATAAATCAAAATTTAATACAGTTGGTAACAACCAAAAATATCTTTTACATTTCTACCTCTAACAATGTTCTATGATCCTGTCTCTCGAAAATCGACATAATTAACTTCACTTATACATATATATATATATATATATATATATATATATATATATATATTTATTTTTTTATCTTCTTTTACTGGCACGTTAAAAAAAAAAAAAAGAAAAAAAATAATAAAAAAATAAACAAGAAGGAAAAAAGTATGATCCATACAGAAGATTCAATCATTCACGTAATTATTGCCGTTACCTTGCTAAAGGAGAAAAGTATATCAATGAACGTACGATGCAAAACTCAGGTCGAAGACATTCCAAGGAGAAAATACTTTCGCGTCTTATAGCTTCCTGATGTGTTTCACCATAGAAGTGAAAGGGTTTGAAATTTCGTTCCTTCTAAGGTCACGTAGTAAAAGACGTTTCGTTCATTTTACAACTAGCTACGATTTTCTAAGTTCCTATTACCATCGAAGACACTAATCCGCGTCATTACCTTCGGTCATTGTCACGACAATAGGAACTCGATCAAGCATGAACAATGGTGATCCAACGAAAGGAAATGAATAAATCAAGAGAGCCATGGACGTTCAATTCTTTACTCCTTTCCTCTTTGTGACGATACAAAAGGCTTGAGAAGGAATTCCATGGGAATTCTACCCAACGTATAACTTCCTATGCTTACATGAAACCTTGATAAATTATTCTCAAGCCTATGGTGTTCCTCGATCATTCCCATACATGGAAGTAAAATGATCGTTCGTTGAATACAAACGAAAGCTAAACGATTCGATTGAAATGTGTGAAAAAAAAAAAGGAAAAAAGGGAAGGAAAATAATAGTAAAAAAAAAGAATAGGAAAAGAGAAATGAACAAAAAAAAATAAATAAATAAAAGTACTCGTGGGATGATGATCGTTTTGTTAATCCCTTACTAAAACGTATACGTTAAATTATTTCCTCTGGTCGTTAAATTTATCGTGTTCATTGTTCCAACACGATTTTTATTGCCAGCTAGCGTTCCATCAGTCTCTCGAGTAACGCTTGTCATAACGAAAAGAGAAAAAAAGAGAGTGAGAGAGAAAGAGGGGGGGGGGGAACACACAGGTACTACACGCTTCGAATTAGTTCGATTCTACCAAGTTAATTTAACAATTCAATAAAAAAGCGATTTAATTGATTTCGTACGCATCACACCGTTGGTCCAATCATTCGATCACTATCGATAAAAACTATATGTAGATATATGTAGATATACACACCTATGCGTATGTAATATATCGTACAAACTCGTAAAGTCAAACTGTTTCAATGTAAATTACATTCTCCTTTGATTATACGTATGTATGTATGCATATGTATATATATATATATATATATATATATATATACATATATATACATACAATATGTATATACATATGTATGCATATGTTATTATAGATATGAAAATGTGATGAACCATGGTAAATGAAATAATTTATTGATCTTCGATCGATTTTAATTATCAAATTCTTCAATCAACTCAAATGAGATATAATGTATACTAAAATGCATAGCGCAATATGAATTACATAGATTACATTACATACATTTTATATATATATATATATATATATATATATATATATATGCATCTATACACCTACTATCTCTATGTTATCTGCATATAGAAATGGAGATCATATCCTCTGGCATATACATAGGAATACCTATATTTGCGTTATATTACTAATCAAAATATCCATTTGATATAGTCTCAGTTCCAAATTGAGATATCATCCAATGATATTTCCTTTCGTCGTTAGAGATATGATGAATTGTCAATGACGATTAAAAACTATAGAGCGTACATATTAATATTGAAAAAAAAAAGAAAAAATGATATATATATATTATTTTTTATTCTGATCTATATATATTATTTTGGTCTATATATATTCTGATATATATATATATATAATCGCTCATACAATGATCAGAATATAATTAAAAATCGTTTGATTTAATAATCGACTGATTAATTATACAAATGAAATCAAAAATCATCCGATCCATACAATAGAGAATTATTCAAAATAAGCTAACAATCGTATTGTTATATTAAATTCCATTAATTATATTGAAAGGGATTTGGACGATAATAAAAAAAAAAAAAAAAAAGTATGATACTATCGTATTTGTATCGCATGAATTAGATAATAAAAGTTACATTTACATTTCTTACTTACGATAATCTCTGGAAATGTCTTTACTTTTAATCGTCATTTATGTTGATCAATGGTAATATCAATGGGTTTACCTTAGACCGATAGATGATAACGATAACGTGCTGCACGAATTCTTTTATCACTATGTATATAAACTAGTTACATCTACTAACATTGATCATAAAGAAAATTATTTAGGAAGGAGAAAGATATCTCTCTCGACAGGCATGAATACCGATTATTAATTCACTGGGAGATCGCCGATAAAGCAATAAAACTTTCGTTTCCGCGCAAGCAAGTAGGGAAGTTATTTTCCCTTTAAACGAAAGGTCATTCGCGAGAGTCGATCCCCTTACCCCTGCCCACCATCACCACCACTACCACCACCATCACGATCATCACTACTATCACCAAAGAAAATTATCGTCGTTTCAGCAATAAACTTACTCGTTGCTAGACTTTCTCGATAATTAGTCACGAAGAAAGTAGAACGAGCTTCGTCGTTCTTCCCGTTTAATTATCGTCCCTCGCTATACTTTAATTTATTTTCTGCAATTTATCATGATCCCCCGTGTGAAAATAGATTACGCATTAGGGTAACCCATCAAGTGATGCTCCCGATAATTTTATCAAAGCGTCACTCGACTCGAAAAATTATCGACAGTTACATTACACACAATGTATACCCAGATATAGATTGATAGATACTTATCATAAATTATTAATTATATATAATTATATATATATATATATATATATATATATATATATATAATATGTTCAAAATCGACGTATTTGTCGTATATTACGTATATATTATTCTCTATCCATATATATAAAGAATTTTTTTTTTACATTATGTTTACATTATGTTTACGATTTAAAATAAGACGTATTCTTTATACAGAGTGACATGCAAAAATTACTAATGTTCAAAGTCAATTACTTCCTTTTGAGATTTATTAGGCCAATTTTTCTTTTCGCTTTAAAATCATAAAATTACAAATCTAAAAACTTTTTTTATGATTTGCAAAAGAGAAAGAAAAAAAAGTCCTCCCGCAAAAAGAACATCCAAATAGATATTTTTTAAATTATCTAAAAACTTTCGATTCATTCTGTTGTACAAAAGATACCAGAGTCTTCGAAATATTTCTCTTCTTAAACAATATTAAACTTAACAAATTATAACATAAATGATATAGATAAGATGATTACAAAATTAATTTCCACGTTCTTTTCATAATAGCATACTTTATATTATAACGCGGCATTTTTATATAGACGAGTGGGGCAGGATGGAAGCCACTTTAAAAAGCTGCCGACAATTTAATGCAATAATTCAAAGAGCAAGTGTGTCGCTATTCAAAAGATAAAATCGTGTTAACATCTTTTCTCCTCTTTCCTTTTTTCTTCTTTCTTTTTTTTTTCTTTTTTCTTTTTTTTTTCTTTTTAATCTAAATCTCTTTTGTAATAAGTTTGCAAAATGTTTTTTTTTTCGACGCTTCTTTGGAAATCGAGTGGAGAAAAAAAAAGAAAAAAAGAAGAAAATAAATATCTCAGCTTTCAAAGTTCTCGAACAAAGAGAGAAAGAGAAAGTGATAGAAAAAAATGAAAGAGAGAGAGAGAGAAAGAGAGAGAAAGGGCAGAGGGTGAATCCGATTTGATTTAATTAGAATAAATTTGCCTGCATAAAAAGTAAGATGACGGGGATATGCTCCACGCTAGGTATATCAGCCTGGTAGCTAAATTTAACGAATTATGCGTAGCTCATCGTAATCGGGATTTAAAAGGATCCTCCCTCTTTCCCTCTCTCTGACGCCTTCTCGTCAAAACGAAAACGATGTAGAGGGTCGATGCACCTCGAACATAAATGGTGGCTTAACACTCTTGATGAGATAGATGAACGAACGAGATTAACGACGAAGGATTCATCCACCATGATGAGAGGCGTGGCACTTTATATGGAGGCTAACCTTCCATAAAATTATTTCGTGGGTCCATCATGGGGAATTGAAAAGAACCGACTAAGAGAGAGAGAGGGAGAGAGAATCCTTATGGTCCCTCTTTTCTCATGTTTCCCTTATCCCTAAGTGGTACGACATCCGACTTTAGCCCCTTAACTCTATCATCTCGTTGCACTAATTAACACGCCTCGAATTAAATAATTACTTTTTGCCAAATGAATCGCTCGACCGTCAATTTTCTCTTACCATTTTTCTATCTCTTTCTTTCTCTCTCTCTCTCTCTCTCTCTCTCTCTCTTTCTGTCTATCTATCTATCTATCTCTTTCTCTGGTTCCCTTTTTCTTTTAATCTCTTTCTTTATCTTTCTATGGTATCAGACAGAAGGGAGAAATACCATCGTGGTTTATCCTATCACCATGGTGATGGTACGTACCTCTTTACCTTATGCTCCCTGGATATACTAAGCCACAAGGCCTTTGTTCGTTTCTTGACCTTGTTCGTCATCTGATTCAAGGCCAAAGAAATGATACGTCGTTAATAAATATTTTCGTGCTTTTCTCGTGTCGTATATTTCATACGTATTTATGAAACCTATTATATTATATACATCGAAATAATATGTTTGTGTGTGTGTGTGTGTGTGTGTGTCTTATTAACTTTGTTAATAAACAGCTTTCTCTATAGATATACAAATAATTTTCTTTCTCTCTTTCTCTCTCTCTCTTTCTCTGTCTCTCTCTCTCTCTTTGTTTTCTTTGTTCATATTTTAACAATGAATTATTGCGCTTTGATTTTCACTTCAAAAGGAATACAAAATTTCTAAATAATTGTAAATCCAGTAACAAGAAGAAACATCAAAGTAATCGTCTAATATTCCTTAATCAAAAGGATTTGTTGTTAGCGATATAACATTTTCAATGGATTTTAACTAAACCTTTCTATCTCTAAAACCACAAGTAGAAATCCTTTGAATCTTTAGACCAAAACAGTTCAATATTTAGTTTAAAGCTCAATCGTATCCAAAGCCCGAAAGGCTTTGTCGCGTGACGATGCTTTGAGTCAAACGCGCGTTAAGGTCAAACAACCATACTCGGGTGGGCCTTCGTAATCATTGTTGGCGTCCCTTTCTACTTCCAATTTGATGCCTTTTAAATTCTATCCCTTACTCCTCCTCTCGATCAAACCAGTAAATGCTTTCTCTCTCTCTCTTTCTCTCTCTCTCTCTCTCTCTCTCTCTCTCTCTCTCTCTCTCTCTCTCTCTCTCTCTTGTACGACAACTTTCTCGCTGACCTTGCTCTCCTGATATGTTTCTAGATCACTTCAAACCCTTTGGGACCTAAACCCTTTATACTTTACCAATCAGACATCTTGTTCGTGGTCTCTTTGTTAATCTATATCTAAATCAAACCAGACGAAATAAACCATTTGAAATACGCGAAACCCGCGAGTTTGAAATTGAAAGGAAATTGTATTTTTAAAAATCTTACAAAAAAAGGGCCTAAATAATATATATGTTGTGTGTGTGTGTGTGTGTGTGTATAGGTGAGAGGATGGGTGGGTGGGTTGGTTCGTTAAGTTCGTGAATATATTTTGTGTGTATATGCGAGTATATTTTTATGTGTGTATTTATTTTTATGTAAGACTTCTTCAATGATGTACAAGTTCACTTACAGGGTAACGCCCTTCATGCAAGGTTTATCCTCTCCCCGATCCTGCTTCCTTGTTCTTTAGAAATTCGAGGAAGCTTAGAAACTCAGACCCTTTTCTCGTATCGATATAGGAAAGTTGAAGTACGTAGTACTCTATATATACGTGTATACATAGAATCCACTATCTTGAAACTCACCCTTCTTCCTCCCCTTTACTTCCATCTCGCACACATCGCGTGCTCGATTCGCTTTCAACCTAGGAAGTCATCCTCTTCGCTTATTCTGTTTCTCTGCTTCATATGTGGAGGGCTGCATGTCCCTAAGCCACATATTCTCTCTCACCCATATAACACACGAGTGTCCTTAAAGCAAAAGTGATAACGTGATAACGGACTCACGAATATCCACCAACGTAATACATATATTTCTAAACTTACGTTTTCCTATTCGATATTTATAATACGGATTATGAATATATCCTATAGAGAAAAGAAAAAGAAAAAGGAAAGTGAAAGAAACAAAGAGAAAAAAAAAAAAAGACAAAAAGAAATTTCTTCAATCATCTAATATCATCTAATTTGTCTCATTAATTCCTTTCGAATAATATTAATAGATTTGTTTCAATATCTATAACCTAATATATTTCTATTAATTTAAATTTCTTTTTAATCTGATCTGAATTACTTATTACAAAGAGTATTTATACTGTAAATATGTTGTATATATAATGTACAATGTACCGTAGAATAATCAATAGAATGTATATAGAAGAAAAATCAATAGAACAACCCCGTTTAAGATAAGGGTGAGAACAGAAAGAAGAAAGAAGTGTGGGCAGAAGCTGTAAACCTTCTTATTGCGGATGTGGCTCTGGTGGAAAAGGTCACGTCGTAGGCCTTTTTTCTATCGATCGAGTTTAAAAGCCCAACCGAGTCGTACCTTGGCTTTCGTAGAAAAGGGCGTAACCCTGTTTATCACGTCGACCTCCTATTCTCCTGTTTTCCTCATAGTAAAATAGTTCAAACGACACGTGGTTGTGGATCCTACTCTATCGCATACGATTATTTTTGAAAAGTTTTCATTCGTGAACGTCACTTTTTGATATTTCATCGTCAGATCTTCGTTCTTTTTATTTTTTTTTTTTTTTATTTTTAATAAAACATCAAATCTTTGAAGCTCGTAAAAAATAAAAAATAAGTGAAATTTATACGAAAGAAAATATATTTTTTTTTCTTTCTTTTTTCTTCTTTTCTTTCTTTTTTTTTTTTTTTTTTTTTTTTTTAATAACTTTTCCATCTCGTCGACCGAGTTCTCTTTAGTTCCCTTCTTTTTCATCATGAGCGTGTATAACTTTGAACGTGTTCTTTGTGAAAAAAAAATATACTTTGTATTATAAAAATATGTTCTTCTAATTAATGAAATAATTCATTAAAAACCAATGTTCCTTTGTAACCAAAGACAGACGCAGGCAAATTCTTTGATTAAAATCAATTTGAATGTTTTCCTTTCTTCTTTGGCATTTTCTTTTTGTTTTTTTTTTTCTTTTTTTCATAAATATAAAGTAAAATCAAGTGAGATGTATATGGTCTGTTTAATGGTTTCCCTTGTTTCATCTTAATTATTTAATTTTATTTCGACTGAGCTATTTCGTAAATTCCATCATTTCAATTTAATTTATTTTATAATTACGTTTTGTGTCATGTTAAACATGCTTTGAAGCAAACGTACTTCATTATTATAATTACTGTTATAAAATTATTTCTAAAATTAATGCCTTTTTGATCTCTCTCACATACTAACGAAAGAGCCCGTGCTGACCCCAAATTCGTTTTATTTAAATTTAATAATTTCTTGAATAATTTTCTAATATATATATGATAACATAAAATCGAATGTGAGATATATATTATCTCCATTTAATAATTTACATTATCTAAACAAATTAATTATATTTATCGATCTCTTTCGTAATATTCATTTGTTCAAATTTAATTCATTTTCGCATTAAACATACTTTGTAAAACATAGGTACTTTACATCTCATAACATTCTATAAAATTAATTTTATAATATCTTTATTAAAAAATAGAAAAATATTATATATAAAATATATAAAAATAATTTTGTTTGTGTTAGAAGAAAAAAAAAAATATATATATATATATAATACAATACAAAGCAAAGAATTACCTCACTCTTGAAAATCTCTTTTTATGCTTTTTTCCTCTCAAATTAAGTTTAAATTAAATCTTATTAAATAAAAATTAAAAAGTATACAACACTTACAATCTTGTCTTCCAAAACATTACATATATATATATATATATATATATATATATATATATATGTATTCACACACACAAGTATATTGGCAATACTTTTAATTATAAAAACGCAATCAATTTTTTTTCTCTTATGTAACAAATTAAACCTTTTAATTTATTGAATTACAGAAAAGACTACCGGGAACGTCCATTTTGTCGTTCGAATCATGTAGAACACATCATCAACCCCTAATACACGCTCCTAGCTAGGATCTAGGTTCTCCTCGTTAGAACAACATTTGTCGGTTGCTTCTATCGTTTGAGACCGCTTCTTCGTCGTCCATACTACCCTGGCCACTAATTAGAGAATTCTATTCAATCGTTCCCCTCTTTGGAGGGATGACGTAGCTTCGTTTCAACGAATACCACCATTCGCATCCTAATGTCCCATTTGAAAAGACTTTGCTCTATGACATCATATCAAATGCTTTACTACAGCTTTCTCTCTCTTTCTCTTTCTCTTGAATATACGAAGGGTAAATATGAATTAGAACGAAGTATATATATATATATAATATATATATATATATATATATATATAAATACATAAATAAACTGTATATACGTTAAATCAGCTATGAATGAAATATTAAAACGATAATGTCATACTTACATTAGATGAGATATACATATCAAGATGAGAGAAATTTATTACGCAGTTTGTAAAATTAATAATATATATAATAAAATATAATAGCGATCTATTCATAGTTAATTATTATACGATAAAGTATTGAAACTATGATGACTTCGTTAAATTATACGTAAGATGATATATGTCAAGAGAAAGAGATTAATATTTATTAAATTAATGCAATTGATTGAAAGAAAATAATCCAATATCTTTACGAATAGATAATAATAATAAATTCAACATGTTACATAGACAGATCACGAGATATACTCGTGTATGTATATAATTATTTATTAGTTAAAAATTGTAATTATTCGATAAATCCAAGATAGTTATTATTTTCAAACTAACTTAATATATTTTTTAATATTTATTCGAATAATATTATATTATTACATATAATCTTTTAAATATCTATTATAAATGATATTGAAATAATATAGATAATATTATAATATGATTGAAAAATGTTTCTGTTCTATTAAATTTGTTTACGAACCAAACGACCATCACACTCGAGTACTTATTTTAGACTGTCGTCTCTCGTTCTCTAATCTTTATCTTCTGTTTCTTTCGACACGTGCAGATCTCTCTCCCTCTCTCCCTCTCTCTCTCTCTCTCTCTCTCTCTCTTTCTCATTCTTTCCCCCACTACGCTATCCTTCGTCCCATTCATACTTAAATAGGTTACGTGCGTATATAAACATATGTATGTATAGAGATAGTAAATAAATTTATTATTTTTTTGTTTATCGTCTTAGTATATCTTTGTTTTGACTTTTTTTCTAATTTCTTCGAGTTTTCCTTGGATATTTCATTAAGATAATACATACGCATACACATATATCACTATGTAAAAGGAATTTTTTAATGAAACTCTTTTCTACCTATTACGTATTATAGTTTTATTTACAGAATTAACTAATTATAATTTTACAATATTTTTTTTATCTTGATTACGATCACATTTCTTATAATATAATATTACAGTAAATTCAATTCACCTTTCAAACAATCTATTATAATTTTTAATTTTTAATCACATTTATTGATATTAAAAAGAATCAAATAGATGAGGTACGATGCAAAATGTAATACGATCGATAATTTTATACATTTTACTGATCGTAATCAATTTTTCTTTTCTTTTTCCTTTTTTTTTCCAATTCCTCGATACATATACTTCGCAAATCGCTCTGAATTTTTTTTTTTTTTTTTTTTTTTTTTTTTTTATATATATCTAAGTATACAAAAAAAAAATATCAAAGCAAATAATTCGAGAAACTCAATCGTAGGAACTCAATTAAATATTGAATATTGTCACAAGATAAGTATTTAAATATTTTCAATTGATCAGGGCAATTCTATGTACGTACTTATGTGTATGGTAAGATTAAATATTGAAGCGAATCGAAGTAACTTCATGCATTTCCTAGTGTCCTAATGGACGGGTCACGGCGCGGTCGAAAATTTCACGTTCTCTCTCGGCAAAAGGTCGATGAGACATGATAGGGCACGACTTTTACAGGTATTCTCTACGTTCTACATTTCTACTCTCCTAGTGAAGGGAATATCGTATGAAGCTCGAATTTCGTGCTAAATTTAAAGGAGTAAAGGAGAAGCAAGCAATTATCTCCATTATGAAAAGAAATAACTGAACGAACAGAAAAGAGAAAGAAAAGAAGGAAAAGAAAGAAAGAGAAGAGAAGGAGAAGAGAAGAGAAGGAGAAGAGAAGAGGGTCGTCTGTGTATGCCCTTTAATGACGCGAGAACGTTTCTTCCTCGGCGACATCTTTGGAAGTTCTTCTTGCCTTACCCTGAAGCCCTAATACAACGATGACTGCATTTGACCGTGGGCGAGAATCTTTCTCACGCTCAAAGTGCTAAAGTCTAAGGTACCGATGCACCCAAGACGAGGTCGTGGGAAGATTCGAAGAGGATTCTTCGTCCTTCTTCTTCTTTTTTCTTTTTCTTTTTCTTATTATATACTCAACAGATAGATAGAGAAAGAGAGAGAGAGAGAGAGAGAGAGAGAGACAGAAGAAAAGACCTTTGAACTTACCGAGGAATTTCGTACCATCGTATAACGCACATACAACCATCTTCATCGATAATTCTTAGCAGGATAGGGACACGACCAAAAGGAAGGAAGTAAAAATGGAAGGAAGAATGGAAGGAAGGAAGGAAGGAAGAAAAGGATTTTATATACGACAGAGATATTATATTGGCATGTATCCATTCATAAAATTCAACTTGACGTTACTATCCTTCTCCTCGCCTCTCAACTTTACCCCATCTCATCCCCACCCCTGACAATAATTTCTTTCGACCATACGCATACACATATATCCAGACCATTCAAACGTTCCTTGAACTGAGAAAAATCGTCAGAAAATTTATTCTTCTCTAAGATCTTATACTTCCTAGAAGACCCTACACATTCCAACGAGATATCTCGCATATCGAGGTATATTTATGTGTTCTCCTTCTGTACTTGCATCCATCCCATCTTTTCTATCGTTCTCTCTCTCTCTCTCTTTTTTTTATTTTTTCTCTTTAACATTTTCTTTTCTTTATTGTTTTCTCTTCTTCTTTTTCTTGTTCTTGGAACGAAGGACTCTATGTCTCTTCCTTCGTCGAAAATCTTCAACCGTTGAACGTTTCCTACGACTCGTGGGAATCCAAAGTCGAGATACTAAGAGCGTGAGAAAGCCGACAGGCGAAGGGAGTTTTTCAATTCTCAGGATTACTAGGGAATCATTTGATATCAAGAAGGTTACTTTCGATGAACATATATTGTATAATCTATAATTTAGAAAATATTTTATATATATGCGTATGTATATCATACGTGAATCATTTCGATCGTTATTATTAAATCGTTCAATCTCATTCGTACTTAATGATTTTTTAATTAAATCGATGCATAGACTCTCCTCTCTCTTTCCACCTTTCAACATTCCCAACCCATAGGGATTTCGTTATTTTTTTTTTTTGTTTGTTTTTTTTTTTGAAAGTTTTAAAAATTCCAAGAAATTTATCAAAGTCAATCATTAAATTTGAATGACGAATTGACAGATTTATCTACGTCATAAATCATTTGAACGATTATAGTTATGAACATTATAATTATGAGATTAGAATGATTCAATACGTATATGAGTAACTTTGTAAAGTTACTTTTTTTTTTCTTTTTTTAATTTTAAATTTAAACTTTGATCCACAAGAATATACTCTTATTTCTTTATATAATACTTTTCAACCCTCGGGAGAACTCTTAGCTATTGATGAATCCTTGGTAAGCCTGAGAAACAGAAGGTTCCTTACGAGACTTCGTTCTCACGCTCTCGTCCACGTTCGCTTCTACTCAGGTAGAAGTTATTAATCGTCCCAAGGAAACGCGCGGATTCCACCTTTCGTAGAATTCCTTCTTGGCACCATGTGGCTAGCACTCATAGTAACAAAGATGACGATACGCTCCTGAGAACATTTTTCAAGCTTCTTATATCTTTGATACATCCTATTCGACCCATCCGTCCAACGAAAACAAAATAAATAAATAAAAATATAAAGAATAAAAAAGATATTCGAATTTTCTATTGGATTCACCATTAGAAAAGAAAATAAATGAATAAATAAAAAAAATATTCGTACTCACTTTTGGATCTTGTCATAAACAAAAAAAAAAAAGAAAAAAAAAAGTAAATAAATAAATAAAAAATAGAAATAAAAAGGATATTTTCGTACTTTCTCTTGGATCTAGTATCAGAAAAAAAAAAAGTAAATAAAAAATAAAATGGATATTCGTATTTCCTTTTAGAAACATTATTAAAAAAGAAAATAATAATAATAAGAAGAAGAAGAAGAAGAAGAAAAAGAAGAAGAAGAAAAGGATATTCGTATAGAATTCCAATATTTTTCTAATTGAAGGATTACAATTTCCCTTGATCTTAAGAATGTGAAATAAAATATAGAAGAAAATTTAATGGATATTCCCATCTTGGCTACGTGACAAAAAGATCGGCGTTGGTTGCTTGAACGTTGTTGTCCTCTCTTCTGTCTCCTTGCGTATAGAACATTCCCACGCTTCGTGAGAACGACCGATGCTTTCGTGTCTCGTTATAAGTATGTAAGTACCTACCAACTTACGTATCATACTTACATATGTATTTACATATGTACGCACTTATCTTTTGTCCTTGAAATTAACAATACTTGTCGACATTTTACTACCAACGTACGATATTATCATAATAATATTTTTCATTGCATTCGCAATCTAAAATAAATTGAATTTGTAAATAATATTAAAAAGAATAGGTATAAACATGACGAACAATGATAGCTAATAAATGTCACGATGTGTTTTGATATTGATTAAAATTGATTTAAATTATTTGAGAAAAACAAGTAGAAATTTATATTATTATTGGAAGGATCAGTTCTTGATTATTAACATAATTTGTCAAGTTTGATTTTCTCAAATTTGGTATCGTATATGTAGAAATGATTTCTATATATTTAAATATCTTTACAAATCAATCTTCATATATATATATATATATATATATATATATATAATATACATATATATACATATGTATATCAAATTCAATATATAAAAATTACTAAATTATATATAAAATAGTAAAGTATATATATATATATATATATATATATATATATATATATAAAACTTCATTATATGTATATAAAATATTGAAAATTACATTTGTCAATACTGATCATTGACCAACTCAATGCAACACTATTATACATCTTTATACTAGTATGATTTGTTTAGATATTATTATTAATTTATTTACATGTTAAATACTTAATGTATCTATCTTTCTTTTCTTCTTTTTTTTTTCTTTTTTTTTTTTATATCCGAAAATACTGATCGGCCAAACGAATATTTCTCACGACCGATCGGAGCATCATCAGCATCGAGAAAGTTATTAGAAATTCGATACCATCGATCGAAATAAGTACTCCCAGACGGGATCTTTTGAAGTCATCTGGCGAATACCAAGAATACCGATGCTAATAAAGACCGACATGCCTCGGCGTACACCAGAAAGATTTCTATGGTGTATTTATGTATATATATATATATATATGTATGTATGTATGTATGTATTTACGTACGTACTTACGAAGGGAAGTTACTCGCCGAGAGACTGTCGCGACTTCTATTAGAGCGTGAGAAAGAAAATCTTCGAAGGATGCTGGAATGTTCTTCTCACGATTATCAGAGAACTATAACCTTCAAAGAGTTTACGAAGAAATTCGATGAAGCCTACCATTGTTACCTTATTGTCCAGAAAGAGGGAAAGGGCATTATATCAAATTTTTATGGCTATGATTACTGAGACTTATTTTTAAAAATCGATATCATTACTCGCGACCCATACGAAAGTCTAATCATATTTTCCTATCGAGAATTTAATTGATTAACAATTAAAAAAAAAATTGATTTGACAAATATTTAAATCTACGAGCTTGAGAAAATTTGGACAGATGTAATAATATTCTAATTTGATTTTTTTAATTGAAATTATATGACTTCGAATTGTTCGTTCAACGATTTAACATTTTAATGTTTGACCCGATTCATACTTTGGGAATCTCTAATATT
>NC_140819.1:3787500-3845000 GCF_050613455.1 Vespa mandarinia
TTCTCTTTCTCATCCTCTTCTTTCTCTCGGCCTTACAAGTCAACTCCGTCCCTTCATGTTTGCCTGTTCTACAGGGTACGCGAGATATCCGCTGAAAAATTGTAGAAACTTCGTCAGAACGTCGATATTATTTTTGACAAAATTACTTCGTATTCAACAATCTTCAAATATACGTATATAAGAGTATATAATATATTATTATATACTCTTATATAGTTATCATTATTATGTTAGTTATCATTAATATCATATTTGTTATATTTATAATTTAATTTGTAATTTCCTTTTTTTTTCTTTTTTTTTTTTTTTTATTTATTTGATGAGATAAGCGAACATAGAATGTTTCAATTGTAAAAGTAAACGTACGATTTTGTTAGAAAAATTAAAGGATACGCGACTCTGAATTCCTTCAGATTCAATAACGTTCCAATATCTATTAAAATCATTTTATTACATAGATATATATATATATATATATATATATATATATATATATATGATTTAATTCATTATTTTTCATTCCGTCGTTTTTCTAATAATACAATACAAAATTGTGCATATATTTTTTACATATGTGATATCAAACCATTTAAGAAACGATTCGATCGTTACAAATGCAACTAAGAATTTATATATATATATATATATATATATTTTTTTTTTTGCAAATGATCAATCATATATCATTATTATTATTATTACTATTATTTATTCATTTATTTATTTTTTAATAATATATAATATATTTTTTTTATTTAAATAATATATTATTTTACATTTTTCTTTATAATTGAACTTACAAAAAAATTCAAACACAATCATTCGATGAAGCTAACTTAACAATAAAAAAAAATTCATAACGTTTTACATTTTCAATGATCCCCAATGATACGCGAAACTTGTATTAATTTATAATTTAACCGTGTCACTCGTAATGAAACTTTCGAAGATTTCATGTTATCCTAAGAACGATGTTTACTCGATTCGTTCCCTTGAGTGGGCACGAAGACACAAATTATGTTAGTCCTTGAATAGTTGAGAAAAACACATGAGAATAATGAAAGGGTGCAGTGAGGCTTTGCGCTTTCCAAGCACGAACGCGTTAACCAAGCGTCACATGATCCCCTATTCTTTGAGAACGTCAAAGTAGTGAGACAGTCTTCAACCCTTTCTCTCCAATATTCATGTGCACAATGAAAACACGCGATGTATCTGTTTCTATCTTCCTTTCAAGCAATGAAAACCGGTTCTTCTTTCTTTCTTATTCTCTCTTTCTCTCTCTCTCTCTCTCTCTCTCTCTCTCTCTCTCTCTCTCTCTCTTTTTCTTTCTTTCTATCTTTTTTTATACGTCGAATCGAACGATAATTAAATAATTGAAATTTCTGATAAACTTTCTTAAATTTTAACATAAACTAGATTTAATGTTGAAATCGAAAAAATAAACTTCTATCACCAATTACTCTAAGAAAAAAAGAAAAATCTTAGGTTCTCTAAAATCTATGAAAAAAGTCAACGTAAAGGTTTACTTTGATAATATACATATAATAAATAAAATAAAAGAATATATATATATATATTTTTAATATCATATATATTAAGTCTATAACTTTTTGATAATAAAAACCTTCATGAATATTGCTCGATTTCGCTTTTTTTTTTTTTTAATATTTAAATACAGACTGCTGCAAAAGTTCTCAGATGATTTGAAAAATTAATTACTCCGTTTTAAAACTTTTTTTTATCATGCCTGTAATCATTTATATAATACTTATAATTAATAATGATAATCTAAGAACGTCGATTGATCAACCTTTCTTTTCGTAATATAAAAACAATGATTAGAAAGAAACATTCGAATATGAAAATAAATATTTATATAAGAAAATTGATTGAAAAGTCATCGTTTTTAATAGTATATCAAAATACAAAAATATATATATATATATATATATATATAAAACTATGTCAAAGTTTACGGTACATTGACTTTAAATGAGTGCATACTACAAACGGCATTCTCGGAATTCAAAGCGGCCATCTGGCGCGACGGTTTTTTTCTTCGACATTCCAATCTCGAGTGTGCGACAGTGCAAGGCCATGTCGAGTTACCCCCACCATAATTCTACTCGGTGACTACTTGAGTCAAGCGTTTTTCGTACGATTTATGTACTTTAAGTAGGTCAGTGACGCGTCAAGTCAATTAAAATTTCTCTCATTATATGGATATGCCAAATAAAAACTATTAAATGTCACCTCTTTTCTTTTTTTCTTCTTTTATTCTTCTTTCTTTTTTTTTTGTTGTTGATCAACAATTATTCACATATCTTTATCCAACGAAACAATCAAAACTTTTAATTTTAACAAAAAGAAAAGAAAAGAAAAGAAAAGAAGCAAATTTATGAAAATTCTTTTCACGTTAAATTCGATTAAAAAGATATATCAGACACACTCCAAAACATTCTAAACTATGAATTAACAATTTATAAAATATATTATATTTATTATATTAAAATTATTTGACATCGAATAATCGTTGATATGATTAAACAAATATTACTATTAAATAGTAATAGCGAAATCTATTAATAAATTTATTAATAAAAGTTCTTTATCATTAGATACAATTCTTATGTGAAGAAGAAGTAAAAAGGGTAGAAAGATGAAGGGGGATGAATCGAGAAAGGAAGTAAAAAGACGAAGAACTTTCTCGTCGCTCATGATCTCTTGGTATCGGAAGCGCCATGCGCCTTCGCCGTTTTCCCACGAGTCCTCCCTTTGTTCTCACGCGTTTATATATCGATCTCGTTGTCGTCTCAGTTGTGCTTATCTCTTTCTCTTTCTTTCTCTCTTTTTTTTTTCTATCACATATATAATAATTAATCAAATATAAGAAGAATTAAGTACATCGAAATATTATATACGTATATACATATGTATATCATACATAGCAATATTAATTTTTAATTATTTCTAATAAATTGTGCAAATTAATATTATTAATTATTACACTATATTACGATTTATCTAAATATAATTCGATTAATAACAAATTTAAAGTTTAAGATAATTATAATATTAATCCGATATAAACGATATTTCCTTTTCTTTTTTTCGTTTCACATCTCTATGACATTTTGTTTAATTTTTTTCGCGACTTCCATATTAAATCTTTTTTCCGCAATGTCGGAGACATCGACTTCTTACGATCGCATGAAGTCCGGCTCACCAAGAGATTCAAATTCTCGCTTTCCTGGAGTCTCTCCCACGGTGCAATCCCGTGGGAACGATTTAATTGGCCTGAGAAGAGTCTCCGCTCCTTCTCCTTCTCCATTTCCTCCTCCTCTTCCTTCTTCTCTTCCTTCTTTTTCTTTTTCTCTTCTACTTCTCGAAGAATATCGTTGGTTGCCTTTATTATCCATCCTGGTGAACCTATCGAAGATCTTTTAACCTCTTGTGTCGAAGATCGTCGGGATTCTCGACCCCTCGAATTCGATAAACCTTCCTCGTAAAACTTGACCCTTATCTTCATTGCATGCTCGCACAACGCATCCCCCTTTCAATCGTTTCTACAATGATCACGATCTAATCCAACAAATATTAATCGATTTTAATCATTTCTACACCATGAAATATAATCAATGATTTTAAATAAGAAATATACACTGTTATTTTTTCATGATATTTTTAATAAATAAAATCTCCCTAAAATGATATTAATTAAGAAAGAATTATTAAATGGTTCCATTTTGTTTTTATATACAATGGAAAAATTTAATCTTCATTTTGAAATAATAAGGAAAGTAAATTTTATACAGCAATTCTTATTGATTAAATAAATAACAAATTTAAATATAGAGAAACCTAATATATTATTAATATTTTAAATAATAATTATTATATATATATATATATATATATATATATATATACACACGTATAAATCATATTTGAACAATTTAAAAAAAATATGAGATATAGAAAATAATTGTTCAGTCTATTACGTCTGAAATTATTTCAATCGTTGAACAAACTTTCATTTTCGTAAATTAACTTTCAACAGAGGCAAAGATACGTTCGACGTTCCTCGAATTTAATCCCTGATCGCGTATAGTATCCCGTCTCAAGATACTTTCTCACGGATTCGATCGTGCTTCTCGAGGACGTTGTTTCTCTTCCCACAGAAAGATAGAAAGAAAGAAAGAAAGAGTGAGTCGGGAACACCAGGAGGCGTGGGATAGTTCGTCCCTGGGGGCAAACGAAGCGATCTGCTTCGGTAGTAGGCGTTCAGAGTAACGAAAGAGTTTCGCGACGAATCCTCCTCCTCCTCCTCCTCCTCCTCCTCCTCCTCCTCCTCCTCCTCCACCCTTCTTTCTCCTCCCCCAACACCCTTCTCACCGTCCTCCTCCACCCTTTTTTGACGCCACAATTGACATCACTCTCTATCCCCTTAATCCTCTTCCTCGTCATGTGACAATACCTCTATGTATAATAAATCTAACCCTTTGAAGTTGATTCATTCTTTTCTCGAATAAAATTAAATACGAAAAAATCTAATACGTTGAATGAATTTTTCGTTAATTTATAAAAAAAAAATAATAATAATAATAAATCAATAATAATAACGTAATTATATAGTGTATTTAAATAAAATTTATTTTGCATATGATGACAATAGAAATATATTTGTACCGAATGACTATGTGACATGTCGTTCAGAAAGTATTTTTATTAAAAAAAAAAAGGAACAAAAATGCGTCAAATTGAAAATAAAAATGACCTTTTTTTCTAGAATAAATGAAAAATAATCGATAGAGTCGATACGTTATATGAATTTTCTCATCAATTTATTAAAAAAAAATAATAATTTGATAAATTGATAATTGTAATATTTGATCGTAATGACAATGAAAAGTACGTAGCCAACTATTTTCATAAAATTCTCACAAAATTCATAAATTTCTATCATAAAAATCGAACGTACGTGCGAATATTAAAAATTAAATGACATTTTCCTACAAACTTTTTAGAGGATAATTTTTTTCAAATTATAAAAGAAGTTCCGCGACTTGTAGTTTTATATTTTAACAAAAAAAAAAAAAAAAAATTAACTGAAAAATTTGAAAGTTTAAATAAAATATCAGCAAAAACTCCTCTATCGATTCTAAAATCAAATGCAACAATTCAAAAATCTTAGAATATTTAAATTGATAATTAAATATTAATTAAAAGAGAACCATCGTAAGGATTGTTACATACACACTTTCATCGATCAATCTTACAATACTAAAATATTTTTAGAATTTATAAGAAAATCAACCAAATATATAACTAGAATTATATATTAATAATCTCTAATATAACAATTCATAGAATTTGATGATTTTTGACATTTTTGAAAAATATATCTCATATATTATTTCATAAATTCTTAATGCAAAGAAGTAGATAAACCACTTTAATTCGCTCATTTTACACGTTCACATGTCTTAAACGAAAATAAAAAAAAAAAAAAAGAAAGAAAAAAACCTTGTCCAGTTTCAAAGAGTAAACGATATCATTCTTACGTGTCACTGTATATATGTGGATATATACAGACAAACACTTAAGTGAGTATATACATCAAGGAGATACCTTCCTACGGGATACGAACACGTTCCCAGGACATTCCCGTGTGAAACATTCTTTCTCTTTTTCCCTCTTCACCTCTTTCTCTCTTTCGCTTTCTTTGATCGTGAGAATCTTCGCGACTTCAGGGGAAACAGATTCCCAGATCGACCAGGAGACCAGACCGTTGATGCTGGTTGATGCATTCCACTGATATCTACCCCTTACGTGTTTTTCCTCTACACTTCTCTCGATCCTACGAATATATTTTCTATTTTTATGCGAGTATGAATCAACGCGAATCTTTCTTACTCTTACCTAAAACTACGGCGTCGAAATCGTAGCAATGATTAAAGAAACGTATCTAATACGAATTAATCATAATACTTTTATATATCTTAAAAATTATTCATAGATATTAATTGATATTAATAATATATTTATTTAAAGCCAAAGAAAAAAAAAATATATATATATATAATAATAGTAATAATTGACAAAAGTAAATTTTTCATCGTTTCTATCAGATAATATCTATCTAACAGATATACGAAATTTTAAGAAAAATGCACGATTAATTTATTTATTCATTCGTAATAACAAAGAAATCCTCGTTATCATTTATAATTATTCGAAATATTTGATCGTAATAAAATAGTTATATATATATATATAGGATAGGATAAAGAAAAGTTCATAAATTCTTTCTTCCTTTTTAAGGGCATATGAGTATATATAGATTCTTTTACTAACGCGTACTCGATAGAAGCCTGTTACATGTAATAGCATTTTCAGCCCTCTGTCCAGCTTTTTCTCACGCTCGGTTCCCACACTCGTTCCCTTAGAACCATAGAGCCTTAGAGCCACCAAAATCTCGATTGTTTTCATACGTAGGAGAGAAGATCCCATGGGAAAGGAAAGATAAGCATTCAACTCGAAATTTTTACTTTCCTTTCTCGTCTATAGAAAAAGAAAGGAAAAAAGAAAAAGAAAAAGAAAAAAAAACGAAAGGAAAGAAATCATTAGCGCGAAGTAACCTAAGACCCAACATCGATTTTATGATCCTCCTTTCGAGTCACCGCCCACGCCGTTCTCTTTTTACTTTCCTTTTTTTCTCTTCCTTTTTTTTTTTTTTCATACCGTGAGAACGTTTCTACGAGAACCGTCCTCTCGATGTTCCGTAAAGGTCCATAGTTCCAAAGATTCTTTCACGTGATTATAAAATTAATATTATCACATCGATTCAAAAAATGTTAATTGCTTTAAATAAAGAAATAAATTATTTTTACAATAGCGATTAGAAATAATTAAATCCTTTCGAATTAAATGAATTAATTTTTTAATCAATTTAAATAAATAATAAATAATATATAATAAAATATAATAGATATAATCTTGCATGTTATTGAAGCTATTAAATTTTTCCAATGATCCTTGGACACACAAAATTTATATGATATCTTGATCCTTACTTTTCATTCATTTCCCACGCATATAAATTATTTATATATCTATATTATAAAAAAAAAAAAAGAAAAAAAAATTAAATAAAAAATAGTGCACGCAGCACACAAATATTATTGTTTATAAATATCATGAAAAATTTACATGTGTATGTAAGTATATGCTGTTAAGTGTGATCCGTCATCAAACGATGTTCGAATTAAACTGATTATTTGATAAAACAAGAAGAACGACATCGAACGATATAACGGAACGACAACACGCATCCTCCTTCTCTCTCTCTTTGTAAACCGCTTTGGTATACGTGTGCACTTGTACATATACTTGAACGAAGAGCTGACATTGCCTGGGAATCATCGATGTTTCCCATACCCAGTGAACGACGAGGACGCGAGTGAAATACGCGACCATTTTTGGTTCCCACAGTCGAAACATTGCGAACTCGAACTATTCCCAAATCTTTGGCTTAGAATCACACATCGAAACTGACACATACGTAACGATTTTATTGATTAAAAAGAAATAAAATTTTCAATGATCCAAAATGATTTTTACAATATATAGACCTCGTACGATCCATATAAGATTTTTGATTTATAATCATTTTTATAATAGGTATAAAATTCATATTATTATATATTAATATATATATATATATATATATATATATATATATATTTATACATATATATATTTATCTAATTAAAATATATATATGTATATAGATCATATCATATGATTTATGTAAAACTTTCACTATAATAACTTTTTTCAATATACGATCAATACTATATAGAGATAATATAATCCAAGCGAAATATTATAACAATCGCATAATTTTTATGAGACTTTCATGATTTAATGATCTATAATAAGTTATTGAATAACTTATTAAAAATAACATTTTTCGATATCTTTGTGAGAATCTAACCGCTCACGCAAAATGGTAATTACGTATACGTACCCATGGTTGGTTATCGCTTCCCTTCGTGAGCGTGAGAAAATTGGTGAAATTTTCATGCGGAACGTTGTCAACGGTAGAGACATACACGTACACATGCTTACTCACTTACTTACCTCTGAATAATGCAAAACTCATACGAACGATTTGCACGTTCAGCATTCTGCGCGTACAACATTCAAATACATCCTTCGTATTTACGATCGATGATGTGTTGGAAGAATGTCACCTTCGGTCGTAAATTATTATTAAATACGACTTGTCTTACGAAATATTATTTTAACGACGACACGTACTTTTTATTTTATGCTCTTTGAAATAGCCATTATGTTAGACGCAATCCACGTGATCAGATTTACATATATATATATATATATATATATATATATATATATTTTTTTTTTTTTTTTTTCATATGATCGATTTATTACAATTTTATATTGGCCCTTTGAAATGAGGATTTTATTAAATGAATCTACGTGATCGTACCCACGTGAACGAATTTACATATATTTTTCATATCATCGATTTCTTATATTGGCGATTGGATTGGATACCTTTACATTGGCTCTTTGAAATAGCAATTTTATTATATCAACTCACGTGACCATACTGGCACGATGAAGTTTATAAATATGTATATATATATATATATATATATATATATATATTTTTTTTTTTCATTTGATCAATTCCTTACATTTTTACATCAACCTTTTGAAATGACCATTTCATTAAGTGAACCAACGTAACCATAGCTACATGATCAAATTTACATATATTTTTCATTTGATTGATTTTTTATATTTCTACATTGGCTCTTTGTAATGGCCATTTTATTAAATGAACCCACGTGACTATACCCACGTGATCATACTCGCGTGATCAACTTTATATATATTTTTCATTTGATCGGTATCCTACATTGGTCTTTTAAAATGGCCATTTTGTTAGATGGATTCACGTGATCATTCTTATCCACGTGATCAGATTTCCAATGAACTGTATCTATTTATCTTTCTCTCCTCTCCGGATTAGGCATCTTCGTCCTCAGCCATCTCCTCGTCTCCTGATCCGTTTTATACGAATACGCCACTTGTCTAAGCAACCGAACGTAGCGCGCCTTAACCTACTTTCGGGTGTTCAACACCTCCCGGTACTCCATACTTTCCTGTCAGTTTACTTATTAATTTAGATTATGTCGTGCAAGAGCTAATTGCTCCGAAACATCGAACGCCTCACTTGAATTTTAAAATCATCTAATTCCTTTGTCATCGACATTTATAAAAACGACCGACAGAATATATACTGTCATCATTGGTAACGCCATATATAATTGAGAGTTCAATTTATTTCATAATATCCGACTGTCCGACGGTTTTATTATTGGTAATTAAAATAACATAAGATATTTAAATTATTGGCGTGAGTAAAAAAATTCTTTATGAAAAAAATATATGTAAAAGTGTGATAAAAAATCTTTCTTTTTAATTAAATATCAAAAGTGGTGTGTGTGTTTCTATATACACATATTGTATATGTATCTGTATATACTCATATCATATATATATAGATATATATATATATATATATATATATATCTATATATATAAATGTATATATAGATATATATATAAATATATATATAAATATATATATAAATATATATATAAATATATATATAGATATATATATATATAAATATATATATAAATATATATATAAATGTAAAAGGAGACCAGAAATTTAATTCGGTACCTACGTACACATCGATACTCACTGAAGAGTCAAACAAGAATTCTCGCTTGGTGTGACGATACATGGAAACATACATATACGTGCACACACACGCATGTACACATGCAAACAGTAGTAGCAGGAGCAGGAGCAGGAGCAGGAGTAGCAACCAACAGCAGACAGACAGCAGACAAACACAGACGTACAAAACTATATTCAAACCCACGCTTTCTACTAGCCGAAATTCTCGAATCGAACCGGGTATCGTGGCATGCTCTTCTGCTCTCCTAGTAAAGTGATACAGTTTATTGGACTTCTTCGGATCGGAATGTGCCGTCAATGACATCCTTATCTCGTTTTCTCGATAGAAAGGGTAGATTGTTCGTTTGCGCGTGCCCAATTTTATATTTCCAGTACGGTTTATGATTCGGCACGTGCGCGCACGTGCCATTTAACAAGCATCATGGCGGACGAAACAGCAGGTTATACGATATACGTATAGGCAGTCGTTAAAAGAAATTTCAGGCCACTGAATACCGACACGTGCGCATGCGCCCGCGCACACGTGCCCAGAAGAGAAGAGACACGATCTACCAGCTGTATTTTTATACTATGCTGATAAACCGACTATGCCTGGTCGACAAGTGCCGAGTCAGAAATTTCAGATCACCGTCATATTCCCAACTAGCTGACTCTTTCTTATTCGTCTTATATAGTATCGAACTCTTCTATATTATTTCCTGTTCAAAATTTCGTACTACTTGTAAATAAAAATTCTTCAATAGAGAAATATAACCTGTGTTAAAAGAATTTTTTTTTTTATAAATCACATACAAAATCGTATTAAATAATATAAAATTATTTACAATTATTACGTTATCCGAATTATCCTGACAATATATACAATTACGAACAAAGTTTATAAAATAATATATAATATTTTGAAAGTTGCATGTATTCCTTTTACAATTTTCTTGATAAAACGTTTAATTCTTATCGAAGGTCTATCTGTCTGTTCGTATTAATCTCGTTATAATATTCTTTCAACAATGAAAATGACGATAATTTCTTTTATGTGTATTACCTTTGTACCGTGTATAAATCTGAAACATAAAAAGGACAATAGACTAACATTTTCAATTAAAAATTCATAAAATAAAATAACAACGAAAAAAAAAAAAAGAAAAAAGAACAAGGAACAAAATAAAATGTGTGTATATATATATATATATATATATATATATATATATATATATATATTCATCTACAAATAAAAGACGAAGTTGTAAAATATTCAAGAAGGTTAAACTAAGCGAGTATCCTGTCTCACGCTTTCGAGCATAAAATAAATCCGATTGGTTGGTTGACCGAAGGCCAACAACAACGAGCGTAGCGTAGCCTAAAACGACATCAACTCGTGTGCCTTCTATTTTCTCCTGCAAGCCTGGTAGCCTTGTCAGCCGGTCCCATTTTTTCTCGCTTCGCCGAAAATTATTATCCTCTCGGGGAATTCAATGGCAATTCATACTTATACTTACTTCTCTCTTATTTGTTTCTCCTTATCCTCCTCCTCATTCTCTTTATTCTCTACCTCCACGTTTTCTCTTTCCTCCTTCTTCTTCTTCTTCTTCTTCTTCCTTTACTCTTCTTCTCTCCTCTCTCTCTCTCTCTCTCTTCTTATTTTTCTTCTTTACCAAAAATATACCACGTCAAATTGTTGCTTTCCTATTACCCCGTGGCATTTAACTCGCCCATGGCATGTCACCATTGCCTGTTGTCCGAACCTACCCGTTTTTATGCGCTTCGTTATATTTGTGTATATATATAAAACACATGACACACATATATATACATCGTGTAGATATATATATACACATATATATATATATATACATCGTGTAGATATATATATACACATATATATATATATATACATCGTGTAGATATATATATACACATATATATATATACTCTTCTTCTTCGGACCCAGAACGACAGCCAACTCGTTCCTAGTCGCCTAATCGAAAAATAGCCTCATTATCGATCTTTCTCGATCGAGAGATCTCCCTGTATATATCGATCCTGATCGAACGATCTAACGAGTTCACTTCGAGTCACTCGATCTCCATCTGGTATCTTGTATTTTAACAGTAAACAATAACGAACGTGACTTTCTTTTCCCTCTTTTGGATTTTCTTTATCTTCTTTTTTACATCTTGCGATAAGATTATAAACATGCAAGGTAATAATTACATTAAAAATATTTCTAATAACATTCTTCATGAATTGTTTGATAAACCAACAAGTAATGTAGATCTCTTGTTATACCGAGTACGAAAGGGTCGAATCAGGAGAAAGAGAAAGAGAAAGAGAAAGAGAGAGTGAGTAAGAGGGAGAACGAGAGGGAGAGGGAGAGACAGCCCTAAGTAATTCCTTACCCTTTATACCCGCCTGTTCACAAAACCAACCAAATTTAGACCTTACAAAGGGCTAAGGGCTCCTTCGGGTCATTACATGCATAGGACGAAGGAAGAGAAACAAGTACTTAACCTATAACATCGTATATACATATGTACATGCGAGGACAAGGGCCAAATCGACTGGTCAATAAAGAGACTCGCATCACATCCAGCTCTTCATGCTCGCCTAATCAACGGTCAAACGAATAATTTGTAGAGTACTACAGCGAATCACCACTTGTTAAATCAATGATATTCCCTCTCTATGTGATCGGACTGTCCATGGTTACCATCGATAAAAGAAGGGGGAAAAAAAGGAAAAAAAAGAAAAAAAAAATCCAAAAATCATGTTTCATCCATAAAGATGTCATCGCAACAACTATAGCCTTATTTTCTTTTATCTCTTACAGGCTATCAGCACTCAGTATTCAATAGCCAATCGACCATACAAGTAGGTGGCAGATGGAATCGAAGCAAGGGAAGGGTCGAAAGACCATTTTTAGGAGTAATCGCTGGCCTTGTCGTCAATGGTGCAAGAATCTTGGAATTGGCTGCTGCCAAGGACAGTCGAGTTACTACAAGAGGAGACGTTCAACTTTTACCAGCTGGAAGTCTTCTTGATAGAGCTGCTCCATTGCAACGCATGCAGCAGGTAAATTAATCGATACACTCGATATACTTTTTATATCTGACAATGAGCGTCAATTTTTCGATGATTTATATAGACATATATATATATATATATATATATATATATATATATATGTATATATATGTATATATATGTATATGCTTTTTGTATCTGAATATTCATTCTTCATGGGCGTTATGTGTATGTATGTATGTATGTATACATATAATATGTACATAATATGTACGTCGTTCGAAATGAAAATGTTAATAAGAAAATGAACGAATTCACAAAAATATCTCTATACCATTTATATTTAGTTTCACAAAATGTATTCGTGAATTTTTCCGTATCTTAGACTCCAGCATCCGGCTTCCCAGGGGTGATGGACGATCTAATCTTCTCCGGTGCCGGAAGTGGATGTGCCGGCGACGACGAAGACGAAGAATGCACTCCCATTTACGAGCCTGGTTCCGGTAAGTGTAAGTAAACATTTCATCGTGGGTGTAAGTAATTTCCTTCGTCTCTCTCTGTCTCTGTCTCTCTCTCTCTTTCTCTCTCTCTCTCTTTTCTATTCTATCCGTCCGGGGTCGATGTACTGTTGGTAGTTCGTCCGCCCAACGCCAGATGGCATCATTACATCTCGTCGTATCTTTAATTTAACAATAAAATTGTTCATATGTAACGATGTTGCTTGAAAATTTATGAAATATCATAGATTTGACTATATGACTTTTATTTGGATGATAATTATTATATCTTTTTGTATTTTTAATGCATGTTTTTGTAAATTAATCAGTAACAGCTCTCTCGCAAGTACTCGTGCAATGGCCGATTACTATATAAGCTCGTGGTTAAACTTAACCATTTGTGTAGTATGAAAGGAGAGACGTTTAGCACTCCCCTAGACAAGGATGGAACACATATAAATTGGTAAGGCACTGTCGCCTATGGCGGCTCTTACCATATTTTTTTTTTTTTATTTCTTTTTCTCGTACAATAAATTATGCATATGGACATATAAGGAATAATATATAATGGTCATGTGTAAGAAACGAATAAAACGTTCTAAAATTCAAATATTAACGCGTTTATTGACGAAATAATATTATCTATAAAATATTAATATTAATATCTATAAGATTCAGATAATCTATCTGATATCTATAAGATATCAGATAAAAATTTATCTAATATTATATCATTAATTATTTTATTAGACTTTTTTAAATAAAAGATACGAGATAATTTATTGTTATAATTTTTATATATTATACTTTGTCCTTACTAGATAATAGTTTCATAAATTTTTAAATGTCATAAAAAAAAAAAAGAAACGTTTTAATCAAAATCTCTAAAATTTTGCGTGCCGATCAACAACGATCAACGCGATACTGAACGTATTAATAAATTAATAATTTTTCATTTATTTATCATTTGCATGACGTAAAAACTTTTTTTTCACTTTCTTCTTGATTTTTTTGAATATTAAAAATTCTTTGTCCTCAAATATAAAACAGGAATGAATGTTATTTAATCTGCACATTATTTAGCTAAAAATATTCTCTCGAACCGACCAGAAAAAGCTAATAAAATTCAATATATTCGCTTTGATAAAATTTCCGGCTCACGGTATAGATAATGAAAAAAATAATATACCTATATATATATATATATATATATGAAAGCTGTATACATTCTACGTCGGTCCATAATATAAATATTTAAATAACCCTTCGAAGTATTTTTAATAATATAGTTGTTGACGATATTTCCATAATACATCATAAGCGAACGATGAGAAAATATTCTTTCATATATTTTTATATTTGAAATATTTCGTACGTGTCTCTTTAGATTTGTTGGCAACAGTCCATGATTAGTTCAACAGACTACGGATCGATACCTATGACCGCTTTCGATCTCGTCTCGAATGGGCAAAGTTCCAAGCTAAGAATGAAGCTAACATTAACACTCACATAATGACAATTTACGTCGTTCTACTTTTTCATCTCAATTTTTCATTTCCACATAACAAAGATTTGCGAATATTGAAAAAACAAAGTATACACACACACATACATACATCCATATATATATATAGATCAATAAAAATTATGAAAATAAAAGAAGAAAATATAGAAATATTTTATAAAAATAATATAACTTTTTTTTATAAACTACTGTGTGTGTGTGTGTGTGTGTGTGTGTGTGTATGTATGTATGTATGTATATAATAGAGAATAATACAGTTCTCATATAACAATTATCCATTTAAATGTAAATATCCTTGCATATTTTCTCATGGAAGATTAAAAAAGTATTATTACACAAATACAAGATATAATACATCTTTGCATTTTTTTATTTTTTTGTTTTTTTATTTTTTTATTTTTTTATTTTTTTTTATTTTTTTAATTGAATCTGTCAGTATCTGTTCCAAATGTAAACGCATGTCTACAATATTTTTATATGCATGTTTCATGTTCCGAAATATACGTATATCTAACTACACGTAAAATTTGGAGAAACAAGTAGACATTCACATGTCATGGATTGTAAGTTGTCGTCAACATTATGGAAATGCGAGGACATTTCTCATTAACGCTATCGTGCGTTTAAACGTCAACATCAGAGAATACGTTCGGTATTGTCGTCACGTCCATAGTTAATTTTCACGTCATATTATGCTCGTATTCGTGTCCGAAACGGAATGATCTAGGAAACCGCGGATGCATGACACGGATACGTGTCATTTTCACGCGCACAAACAAACAATTTTTATTAAACGTTTGCCATCTTCAAGATAAAATTTAATAATAATGAGATATATAGAATATTAATAATTATAATTTTTACAGATGATTTGATAACGCCGGTCTACGTGGCACCTACAAGGCTACCAACAACTTTGAGACCAAAACATACCGAAAATATTCAAGAACGACCGTCGTGCGACGACGAAGAAGAAGATTGCGAGGAAGGTTCGGGAGAACCTGGAACAACTGAGGAAATAGTCGTCACATCTTCTACCGGTCCGTGTTCTCCAAAGAAATTAAAAAAATATTCTTGTTTTATTTTCCATCTCCCACGCCAATGCTTATCGATCCTTCCGTCTACTCATTTACTTTCCGACTACGCATTTTACGTTTTATTCGCGAGTAAAGTATTTCCATATCCTTACGAGTAGTAAATATTATTTATATATTTTTTTCTTATCTTTCAGTTATATATAGATACATAGAATGAAACTGTAAAGAGAAACTTTGATCAATATATATATAACAAATTCACATATTTATATCGAAATAATATTTTTCAAAATTTCTTTCTACACATACATATGCTAAATAAGATATTTAATATTAGATTAATCTTTTATAATGTCATGTAATTTTGAAGTTACACTCATAATATATATGCATATATATGTCTTATTTAATTTATTTACTAAAAACTTAATTATCATCTATCTAACTATACCTAAAAAAGCTAATGTATGCTATATCTTATATAAATATATTTATATTGTTATAAGTTATATTGCACAATTTAACATTACATTATTTTTATTCAAACGCGAACAAAAAGTAAGTTATAGACATTTTGAATCTACGTACAAAAATTACTCCCGTTTCGTTTGTTCGTGCCATTACATAAATGATTAGTCAAATCATGTTGAATTTCTAATATTAGAATATTAAGGTTAAGGATAAGATAAGCGAATGATCGATCAGAGCTTCTGAAAGAGAAAATACTCTCGTATGGAAATACTTCTACTTGGTGACGCTCGTTCTCTCTCTCTCGCTCGTTCTCTCTCTCTCTCTCTCTCTCTCTCTCTCACTCTCAGTTTGCATATCCCTAAGCCGTATGCGGTGAAAGCTCCGCCAATCCGGTCGCCACAAGCTTGGTTGACCGTCGCAAGCACAGTGGAGCAGCCCCTTCGATAAGAGAGACACCGAAGGGCTACTTCTTTCAGTCTTCATCGTCTACATCGTTGCGCGATATCCTCGGGCTTTCTCTTTGACTTCTAAAGAGATATATAGACATGCACATACACATGCACACAACCTTACAATATACATATACAAACTCACGCATTCTTTTTCTCTCTTTAATTGAAAATGATCGTGAGTGATCAGTGAGTGATCAGCTCGAGGGCATTGAACAAATTAGACAAAAAAGAAAAAAAAGGAAAGATAAAGAAAAAAAAAAAGAGAGAGAAAACCTAACGGTCTCGTTTTAATCCCCTTCTTTCTCTTTTCTCGCCGACAGCAGACACGAGCAGCCCAGTAACATATACGACGTCGCGAGAGTACTCGACAAGTCACAGCAGCACTCAGCACAGCCCAACGATATCGTCGTCATCTTTATCGTCATCGACGTCGACGCGGGAATTCGTCACAGTTTCTGTGCAATACAATGCTTCAACGATCGACACAGAAACCAGCCATAGCAGGTAAGTGTTGATCATGAAATGCAAAAAAAAAAGAGGAAAAAAAATAAGGAGAAGAAAGGTCGATTACTTTTAAATCAGGATAAAACGTTTTACGTATATACGAGGACACCGTTACTGATAGGTATTTTTGTAAAAACGTACAGTCCATTTTTAATATACTATATAGCGTATGTCCTATATACGTAATATATCTAATTTCCTATATACAAAAAAGGTACAGCCCAAAAAAAGAATTGTTTATCAAACAGATAAAGTGTACTTTCAATCAATCGATCAAATCAAATCAATTAATTTCTCGTTGATATAAAAAATCGTCTAACTAATCTAAAAAAACATTTACATATATATGCATATATGTATTAATATATATATATATATTTTTTTTTTCTTTTTTCCTTTTTTTCGAATACGCAGTAGTAGCGTTGTGACGCACCGATCGACGACTGTGACAACCCAAACGAGCACTACAGAGATGACGGACCCACCCCCACCACCTCCACCGCCAATTTATCCACCGATGCCAACCCCACCGAAAAACAGTAACAAGAACAAGAGGATAACATCCGAAACTGCAGAAAATGTGGCACTGATAATTGGTATTATAGCGGGTGCGCTCATCGCAATAGTACTCATCATCCTGATAATCTTAAAGTTTAAGAATCGACCGGAAACCAGTTGCACGGTGGACGAGACTAGAAGATTCTGTCAGGATCCGAACGCAGCTCTCCTTGGAGCTACTGGTTCTGGACAGCCATTTAACGGTGCTCTTAAAAATGGCGCGAACGGCACAAATAAAAAACGAGAACTCATAGACATCAAGGAGTGGTACGTGTAGGCCTAGCCAATTAAAAACGTGCATCCTTCGAACTGGACTGATAGTAGAAGAGAAAATGAGAAAAATAAAGAAAGATATAATGAGGGAGACAGAAATAGAAAGAAGTAAAGAAAGGGAGAGAAAGAGAGAGAGAGAGAAAGAGAAAGTATCTATCTTCCTCGTCTTACGCCCGACCACCGCACAAAAGCAAAATCGTTTTATCGTACCAGAAAGCGACGGTGGGTGGGACGTAGAAGAGAAAACCACGAAACATCGCATCTATGTATTCGCGGTAACGAGTTTCGATACTTTTTCGATACAACCGAGATCGTCAGAATTCGTGTGTGCCCTTTACAAATCGCGCCACGATCTCGCGATCCTAACGCATAGATAGTTAAGTTTTCTCGAAAGAAAGACCTTTCGTTTATTGTTAAACGTAGTTTTGAGAGATTAAACGATATACATTTGCGGCGTGCTATTCAAAGACAGTCGTAAACTTAGGCAATGACGAAAGTATCATATACGAATGATAGAGAGTGATGGTAATGATGATGGCAATGATAATGATGATGATGATGATGGTGATGATGATGATGATGATGATGATGATGATGATGATCCTACATAGCGATTAAAACTACATTTATTGTTGTATAGAAAAAAAAATATATATATATATTATATATATATATAATATATATATATACATATATGTATATGATATTTACCGGTTACGTTATGCGTGCAAATTGTTTGTTAAATTATAGATTTTATTAATAAAAGAAAAAAGAGAGAGAGAGAGAGAGAGAGAGAGAGAGAGAGAGAAAGAGAGAGAGAAAGAGAGAGAGAGAAAAAAGAAAGAAAGAGAAAAGCGCGTTGTGTCTATATGAGTAGGCGTAAACGCGATCAGCTTCCGGTATCGATCGTGCGAGTGAACGCATCGATCCCGAAGGAAAATAATTGATCGTAGGTTATAGGACGGGGAAGTTAATTAAAAGAAGAAAGTTAAGCTGTGAGAACGATACGGTAGATATTCAAAAAAAAAAAAGAAAAAAAAAGAAGAACGACTCTCTCTCTGTGTTTCTCTTCGAGCATCTGCTCCGTCGAATCGTTGAAGGACATACTCGATTATTATTATATAATACACGATCGTGATTCTTATTAGAACGAACTTAAAGTGTGACCAGAATTTCGATGGGACAGCGATGGAGAAGCGCCTGCACGTTTTATACACACATTGTTACACAGAAACACAAACATACACACACGCAAGCATGCACGCACATTGTGCGCATAACATAGGACACATTTATACATACATACATACATATAAATATATTTTTTCATAAGAACCAATCTAACGAATCTGGTCGGTACAGCTCGAGCTCGAATATCTACGTGGAAATCGTTCCATCTTTCTTTTCTTCTCGAAATAATAAATAGAAGATATGAAAAGGAAATGAAAAAAAAGAAAAAAAAAAGAAAGAAAGAAAAAGAAATAAAATAAACAAATAGTACTACGCACTGTACGTAAGTACATATATAGGTACGGGTAAATACATATATACGTATGTACATTGATCTCGTACGATCGATCATTTGTAATTCTGAAGTGAACAGGAATCGTCATAAAACTTCCTTCGAGATAGTGTGGTGCGTGTTATCGAAATCGAACTCGGATCCTCGCAACGATCGTAAAAGAGAGAGAAAGAGAGAGAGAGAGAGAGAGAGAGAGAGAGAGAGAGAGAATGAATGATCGTGAAATGGTGAACGTTTATCAATAAGAAACGAATAAGTATTTACGCGTTGTAAGATCTTCCATAAAGATGTATGAAAAATTAGAAGAGAGAAAGAGAAAGAGAAGAGGAAGAGAAAAAGAGAGGAAGAATAAAAGAAAAAGAAAAAAGATAGATAGAGAGAGAGAGAGAGAGAGTAAAGGAATCGCGTAAATTTTCGCGTAAAGATAATAAAGGAGATAGAAAGAATGAATAAAGAAGAAGATTCATTGAAAGCAATATGTATGCATGTATAATGAAGGAACTAAATTACGACAAGACGGATTACGACAAGATTATAAGTATCTCGCGTGTAAAAGAGAGACGAACAAGAAAAAAAAAACGAAAGTAAATGAAGAGTTGGTAAGATGACTCTCTTTTCCTAAAAGTCGGATGAGAAAAAAGATAAAAAAAAAAGTAAAAGAAAGAAAGAAAAAAGGAAAAAGAAAAAAGACGATACTATTAATTAGTGTAGTGGCATTGTAATTGAAAGGAAGACGAATGAGAGAATGAGCGCGTGAGAACGAGAGGCATGCTCGACGATGATTCATCGAAATCGTTCAGGTATAAAAAAAGAAAAAAAGAAGAAAAAAAAAATGAAAAAAGAATAAGATAGAATGAAGACAAAATAATAAAGAAAAAAAAAAAAATTAAAAAAAAAAAAGATGAATAAAACTAAAAAAATTAAAAAAAACACGTCCGATTGTCATAGAAGCAAACAAACAAATACAAAAGAGAAAATGAAAGAAAGAGAGAAAAGGAGAACAGCCCTTCGCGTTTTAAGTGCGCGCATTCACGCTATCTCGATCCCAAGGATAATAATGATTTTGATTATTTATTTTATTTTTTTTTTCTTCTTTTTTTTTTTCTTTTTTTTATTCATCGCTCGGTATTTCAAACTAACTATCTCTCTCGTCTAATGACTTCTCTTCGCGTCCTTCCACGCTCGTTAAAAAAGAATTTTTGTCATAATAAAATTGAATATTTTCTTGAACTAGACGAGGAATATTCGTGCGTACCCGCGTAATATCGTATCGTCGCTGTGTGTTTGTTAAATATCCTTTTAAAGTAACGAGTATATAAAATATGATATATACGGTATACATGTATTTTGTCGGAGGAAAGTATAGTAAGGAAAAATATTTAAAAACACAAAAAAAAAAAACAAAAAAAAAAGACAAAAACCATATAGTCCCTGTATTCTTACAGTGCGCTTAATGTAAGAAAAAATACGTATAATTGCGCGCACGAACGCGCTTATTTGCAATAAAAAAAAAAATGTTTCAAAAAAGAGAGAGAGAAAGAGAGAAAGAGAGAGAGAGAGAGGAGGAGAGAGAAAGAAAAAAAGAGAAACAGATAAAGCACGCGTCGTCTTACATATTAGGATACGCATCAAGCGTATTTGTGTATGTCTATATATGTATATATATGCGTGGGTACGTATGTTGGTATATATTTATGTATATATACATACGCACACACGCGAACTCGAAACATGTATAATATTCCTACGAAAGAAGGAAAGAAAGAAAGTAAAGAAAAGTATTGAGAAAAAGTGCACGCACGAATAATCGCATTCGTTAAAATATTATTATTACAAATATATCGTTTGTCCTATCGATCGTCTTTATCTATTATTTGTTCGAAAAAGAAAGTGTGGAAGGGACGTGTTAGCACGAAAACTCGAAATCTTTTTATCTTGACACGCGAAACCTTTGAAACTACTACTATTTGCGTCTCTAACGCACAGAAGCTTGAATTCGCGTTCGGCCGACTCGTATTAAAAGCCCATAGACCGTGGATCGAATGAAACTAATTGCAATCAGGCTTATCTCATCCCTCAATGTATATTTCAACAACGATGGTGGCTTCTCGCGCTTTGAAGAAAACAAAAAAAAAAAAAAAAAAAAAAGAAAAAAAAGCAAGAAAAAAATAGAAAGAAAAGAAAAGAAAAGAAAAGAAAAAAAGAAAAAAGAACAGAAAAGAAAGAGCACAATAATAATAATAATAATAATAATAATAATAATAATAATAATAATAATAATAATAATAATAATAATAATAATAAAAATCGGCGAGCTTTTATCATCGAGTTTCGCCGTACTCGTGTCGCATGTTTTTGCCGCCCCTGACTTTTTCTCCAACCAACCACCCCCAACCCCTCCATCTTCGCGGATCGTTCGATCCGAAGCTATAAAAGTAAAAAAAGCGAATCGATGTCGATTTCTTAGAATTACATTCGATTTTAATCTCGAACGGGCAGTCTTAACGATATATCGTCGTCCCTCCGTAGAGCCGACGGAATTGCGCGAAGACATATGTATGTATTTTAATTGTTTATTTATTTACCTATTTATTTATTTATTTATTTATTTATTTATTTATTTATTTATTTATTTAAAAAAATGTTCTTTCTTTTGCTCCCTCTTTCCTTTGGGAGAGTCAAAGAATGAAAAAAGATCATCATCGATATTTTATTTTTATTATCTTATTCGGCGCTCGTACGCCACTGCCGCGTACGCTGATTTTTCTTAGAATTAGTAAATTTCAGAAAAAAATTAAACGATTCGCGATAAAAGTTACATATTGTTATCACTGCCCTCTGACTCTCTATTTGCATATCCTTCGATGTACCGACAACTATTACGACGTTTATACTAATGCAATTGTAACTTCTATAAGAGTATCTACCGAGCAAGGTGTTATCCTACTAAATAACTTAACGCATTAAATTACGATTTAAGAGTTTGGCAAATCGATACCTTTCACCCTTTCGTCTCACGTCGATATCGTCTGATAAACAAAATGGCGTAATATTATTAGTCGACAGGATGAAAGGAGGAAAGGAGAAAGGATATTGACGACGTATACGGAGTCGAGGATCCGAAAAGTAAGCGTAACACTCGACGCTCACGCGGCTCCGCCTATTCTCTCTTAAATTAGGTAGACAGGAATTATATTTTACATTGTACAGTTGATCGTGCGTACGAGTGCACTAATATTAGATAGAGAAAGAGCATGTGCTTCGCGCTGGGACGAGAGGAGCCGAGAGAGAAAAATAAAGAGAGAGAGAGAGAGAGAGAGAGAGAGAGAGAGAGAGAGAGAAAGAGAGTGTGTATATGCATGAATGAGAGAGAGCGAGAGAGAAAGAGAGACGCCGTTCGATCGCGCATATTTTTGTTGTCGGCTGACTCGTGACAATTTTTACACGCCTATACATATATATAACATTATACATATATATATATATATATATATGGTATGTATGTGTATAGTAGCACTCGAGTGTGTAAAGACTGGAGGGAAAAAGGGTATATATTATATGCTGTGTAATTCTTTCGCGATCGTTCGAGCGATCGAACGTGTTTATTCATCGTATGTAAACCGCTCTAGTCAGCCTCTTTATCATTTCATGAATTAAATACGGATATAAATAATGTAATACGACGTAGGCGTATGATGCATTTAGATTTTTTACACGTCAAGGCGAAGCCTACTGTGCCGTTTCGTTAGAAATTCGATTTTTAAGCAGCAAAACATCTTACCAACCGATATCCTCTATCCCCCTATCCTCTATTCTCCTCCCCATCCGCCTGGTCACTCACCTCGTCGCCATGAATAACTTTTGGCAATTCATTATTAGGCGCGTCGAACGTACGTAAGTACGTTACGTAAATACGCGCGTATTTAATTTACTTACTATACACAAGCACACAAATACACATACATACATATTACACATATTCACACTCAGTTAAACCATTCATCACCATTTTTCTCTTTTTTCGCCCCCGCGATTTATCTTTTACAGTGAACGACTGGATAAAGCGAATAGATTTTCACGTCATACGCAAGAAAACACACGTCGCACCGTAGTGCGCGCACATACGCGTTACAAAATTTCTCAAAAATGGAGACATGTAAATAAATAGAGATAATGCCGTAACTACGAAAATTATATGAATAAAGTATTGAAAAATATGTGAGCTCGTGTTTGTGTCGTTGATTTTTTGTTTATTTCATTCAATCCCAATATATGTCAGGTGTATCTCAGAAATATTTGTACCGAAGGTAAGTCACAAATTTTTCATTCTTTTCTTTTCTAAAGTTCAATTAAATTCATAATTTTATTTTTATAAAATCAATATCTATATTAAAGTCATAGCTACGAATAGCATACTTATTAATACTTTGCATCTTGGCATTTATTACGCGAACGGTCAGTGTAACCATATAAAAAAAAAAAAAAAATAATACTTATACGAATGAATCATAAGTTTATGTTGATTTAATTGCAAATATTACCAAAATTTTAATCGCGAAACATGGACGAATTAAAAGTATTTAATATAATAATGGACGTATTTAAAGTAACAGATGAAGGATGCTTCAAATTCGCGATTTTTATTTTAGTTAAACGATACAACGTTCGATTCATTATTACGTGTACAATTATATTAATAATCTGAAAAAAAAAAGAAGAACAAAATTATTAATATTATTCTTATAATGAAAAATTGTTTGAATTATTAAGGAAATGTTTAAATAAGAAACTTTTTTACTTCTATAATATTAAATTTCCTGTAATATTAAATTAATAGTGATAAAGTTGGAATAAAAATGTTCATTAATAAAATACATAATTAAAACGAAATCAATCGACATTTTTTGTATGTAAAGAACTTTCTTTACTCGTCGAAATACTGTATAAAAATAAAGATCTCTTTTCTGACCTTGAGAGATTTCGATTGTTTTTGTTTTATTCTCGGCCGGAGAATTTCTGGAAAATACACAAACATTAATGCGTATCTCTATATCGAATGTTACTTATCTCTTTCTCTATTAAACATTGCTCCACGTTATTAAAAAGAGACAAACTTATCTAACTCATAGGAAGAGAAAATCGTATTACAAAATCCGCGTATTTAATACTACGTTAGTCTAGCTCTTCGAATTCTTGGAAATGTAAAATAATCAATAATGTAAATGATCATATTAAACAGGATAAGATTAAAAGTACATCTCTCCGTATATGTGTACGGAATATTCATAGATATATATATATATATATATATATATATATATATATGAATACATATGAAAATTAAATATAATATAAGGTATCGATCAATCACAATTATAAATACAAAATTATTGATTAAAACATTTTGAAAGCGAGAAAAATATCGATATTATGAAAATAAAGCTAAAAACTAGAAGAAAAATTACGATACAATTGTTCCCCGGGGTAATCTACGAAGGCGATTTTATTTTCGTGAATATCTTTCGCACGGCTATGACGTGTCAACTTACCAACGCGGCCTCTTGAAAATTATGGTTTAAGTTATCGATTGATATATTGGAAATAAATCTATGTTAGAAAAAAAATATGCTAATTACTTGTAATTATGCGGAGCGACGAAACACTGTGCACTTGTAACTATGTCCAAGATGGCGAGGAACCACCAACAAGGAAGACAACTGGACCCCGTAGTTCAAGTACATCGCTAATCAAATTAAATATTAATTATCTCAATTAAAAATAATAAAGAATATAATAAAAGTACGTAAATAATATGATATGAATGATAAATGTAATTGATTCGTATTTCAAACATAGATAATAATTTTCTAATGAAATAATTATATTTTCTAGAGATACAGAAATGTTAAATATATACACACTTGAATCACGTATGCATAGATGATCTCTATGTTTTATATATTATGCGCGGAATAATGAATAATTATTAAATTGAAATAATTCGATAAATATAGATATTTAAATTTAATATATATATACGAGTACATATTTATTGTAAGCGTTTGGAAAAAAATAATAGTCGAATTTTTATTTATGCATATCGAATGATTATATCATTTATGATCGAAGTAATAAATCAATAATAATTGTATATAATCGAAAATGCTCGACTATCGAAAAGAAAGAAACGAAGAAGATACATATGTAAGTATATAGAGAATTAATACGAAAGTTAAGCGAAATCAGACGACGAAAGAAAAAAGTAAGAAAAAACTCTCGGATATTTTTGTATATATGAAACAATAGAATTATTTCATATTTTTATTATTAAAGTTGAGTAATAAATTTTTGGATTTTCCTTTCCAAAGGTTTAATTAAAATCATAATTTTATTTTTATAAAATCAAATTTTACGTTAAAGTCAAGTCACAAATTATTCACTTTTTTCTTTTCTTTAAAATTAAATTAAATGAAATTTATACTTTCATCTTTCATAACTAATATATTTCATATTTCAAAAAAAATTCAGTTCTAATAAAATCATAATAACGAAATATGTGATATGGCAATTGTAGAGATCACTGAAACTGCACTGAATAAAGGTGCACATGGAATTGAAACGAGCACATCAAAATATATATGTGCCAAGTTCTCCCTTTCGAGATTTAGGATCAAGATTAGGATCGAGAATCTTTCATTTTTTCTCTTTTAAATTTAAATTAAATTAAATTCAAAATTTTCTTTTTCATAAGTAGTCTATAATTATATATATATATATATATATATATATATATATATATACACGCATACACACACACACACTTTCTTTCCTTATTTCTTTTCTTTTCTATAAAATCAAGTTTTATTAGAGTCATTAAATTAAGATTTTTTTAAATCACGAAACAAATAGGAAATAGCAATTATGGAGAACACCAAAACTGCACTGAGTGAAAGTACACATAAGGATGAAATAAGCACACTTAAATATATATCATGTTCTTCGCTTGTAGCGCATTACAAGAAGATAAAAGATTAAAAACTTTTCATATTCGATATAATTAATTCAATATAGATTTCGAAATTAAATTTACGGGAGCATAAATTTATACATGTGATAAAGGTAGATTAATAAAATGATGATTTTAAAATTTATAGATCTTAAAATACTGACGAAATAAAATCGACCGTGTAAAATAGACAAAGGTTTAAATTCGGAAGGGAATAATTAATAAATAAAATTATTTTATTAACATTTAAACAATAGAATATTTTTAGAAACATGACAAAAATTGATAGATTTTTAATTAATAAAATACAATCGATATAAAATAAATTCAATTTAGTCTTTCGATAAACATAAATCGCAAACTCGAAGGAAATAATTAACGAATAAGATTACTTTACTAATATTTAAACAATCAAACAACAAATTTTAGCAAGATTACAAAAATGATGGTCAACAAAAGAAGAGTGCTTTTAGGCGCTGTTTATATCAAACGAGTTCTTTACGTATTGGACATCAAAAAGCGCTGTTTACATCAAGCGAACACTGAGTGTTATACGTTTGTGGCATCGTTCACAGTTAGAAGGTTAAGCTTCTAAATTCTAATAGTGATTTAGTGATTTTAAAAAATTTATATTTTATTCATCTGTTACTTGTAGAATAGTATACTATAATTAAAAACAATTATGTATTATTATAGTCTCTTTACAAAATAGAAACGTGATACTTCAATTATATATGATCTTGCACGTATATATGTATATAAATATATGCAGCATAAACAGTATGTATGTTTTTCATATATTTTTCGATTATCAGAATACATGAAAGTTATGTAGCAGTACATTGTATAATATTTTACGCACGTTCAATTATTAATAATCAATATTAAACAGGATAATTAAATTGAGGTATTAGAGTGATACATTTTAATCAGATATTGAGGTTAGCTTTGTATAAATCAACAAAATTATATGTGATGATAAGGATATTCAATATTGCCAGAAAAAGATACTATTAATATATGATTCTTTTTTAAAAGATTTATTGGGTTTTCTCTTAAAAATAATTAAAACTTAATTTTTTGAATTTCTTTAATAACAGATAAGCTAAAAGATGCCAGAAATTAAAGTAACGCCATTAGGGGCAGGTCAAGATGTTGGCAGGAGTTGTATTCTTGTGTCAATGGGAGGAAAAAATATTATGTTAGATTGTGGCATGCATATGGGATTCAATGATGAAAGAAGATTCCCTGATTTCTCATATATTGTACCAGAAGGTCCTGCAACCGGTTACATAGATTGTGTTATTATTTCACATTTTCATTTAGATCACTGTGGAGCACTTCCATATTTTACAGAAATGGTAAGATCTTTTTGATAACTTCTTTATTATAACGTTCTTATTCGTAAGATAATTTTATTTACAGGTAGGTTATACAGGACCAATATATATGACCCACCCTACAAAAGCTATTGCTCCTATACTTTTAGAAGACATGAGAAAAGTAGCTGTAGAACGTAAAGGAGAAAGTAATTTTTTCACATCCCAAATGATAAAAGATTGCATGAAAAAAGTTATTGCCGTTACTCTTCATCAATCTGTTATGGTGGATTCAGAATTAGAAATAAAAGCATATTATGCAGGACATGTTCTTGGTGCTGCTATGTTCTGGGTACGTGTAGGATCTCAATCTATTGTATATACAGGAGATTACAACATGACACCAGATCGTCATTTGGGTGCAGCATGGATAGATAAATGCAGACCTGATTTATTAATATCAGAATCTACATATGCTACAACAATTAGAGATTCCAAAAGATGTAGAGAAAGGGATTTTTTAAAGAAGGTATATATCACATAAATATGTTAATATCTCTGTATTAACAGAAATACCTCAAACACAAATACTTTCGTTGTAGGTTCATGAATGCATAGATAGAGGTGGAAAAGTTCTAATTCCTGTCTTTGCTTTGGGTAGAGCTCAAGAACTTTGCATATTACTTGAAACATATTGGGAAAGAATGAATCTAAAGGTTCCAGTTTATTTTGCTTTGGGTTTAACTGAAAAGGCAAACAATTATTATAAAATGTTTATTACTTGGACTAATCAAAAGATAAAAAAGACTTTTGTACAACGGAATATGTTTGATTTTAAACATATAAAGCCATTTGACAAAGCATACATTGATAATCCAGGAGCAATGGTTGTATTTGCAACACCAGGAATGTTACATGCTGGTTTATCTTTACAAATTTTCAAAAAATGGGCACCAAACGAAGCTAATATGGTTATCATGCCTGGATTTTGCGTACAAGGTACAATTGGACATAAAGTCTTAAATGGAGCACGTAGAATAGAATTTGAAAATCGTCAAATCGTCGAGGTGAAAATGGCTGTGGAGTATATGTCTTTTTCCGCACATGCTGATGCAAAAGGAATCATGCAGTTAATACAATACTGCGAACCTAAAAATGTTATGTTAGTGCATGGAGAATTTGCTAAGATGGAATTTTTAAAAGAGAAAATTAAGCAAGAATTTGGTACAAATTGCTATAATCCTGCTAATGGAGAAACACATGTTATTACAACTACTTCGAAAGTTCCAGTAGATGCTTCGCTTGCTTTACTAAAAGCAGAAGCAAAAAGATATTCAGCTTTGCCACCAGATCCTAAAAGACGGAGATTATTACATAGTGTCTTAATGTTAAGAGAGGATGGAGTTTGCCTTGTGGATGCAGATGAAGTAATATATAAATACTAGTAACAAAAATGTTTAGAATTTAGAATGCTATAGTATAATTAACATTTTTTTGATTAGGTGGCTAAAGCAGCAGGTATAACTAAACATGTTGTACGATTTACTTCTACCGTTCAAGTTCGAGATCCTGGACCTGCACATTCCACTACTTTGAAATTGTTACAACCTCTTAAAGAAAGATTATCAGGTTGGACAGTACAATTAACAGATGGATCAATATCTGTAGAATCGGTCTTAGTTAAAGTAGAAGGCGATGAAGATGAGCAAAAAAGTGTTTATGTTTCCTGGACTAATCAGGATGAAGATTTAGGAAGTTATATATTAGGATTTTTGCAAACTATGTTAAATTGATAATAAATAATATCATGAGAAAGATAGGACTATAGAAATATTGTACATATATCTGTGATATTTATTTGATGACTAATGTCATATTTTTAACAAAGTAAATATTTGAGCTTTATTACTATAATATAAATTTTATTTTATATTGTTTTTCACAATATAAATATAAATATTACCGAATATTTTCAAAAAGAGAAAAAATGAAAATTTCAAATTATACGATAATAAAAAATAATATAAAAATAACAATTAATTATCTTTTTTATATGAAATTAACAACTTGAAATTGAAAATGTAAAAGATCACATGATTACATAATCCCACTGTAAAATAAAATATATATATATATATATATATATATATATATACACCATTAATTGATGTTAAAAATAAATAATATATAAATACCACATTTAATTACGTGCATTTATTTCCATATATATAATTCTTATTTTATATTACAATTAATACCTGACACACTACCAGGATTTTTGAACTGATTAATTTATCGACATAATATTATCTAATCAAGAGTATTTTGTTATTAAAACATTAATAAAAATATAAACAATAAACAGTTGTTTTTGACACTATAACTTTATTCCGTTGTTTTTATTAATATTACGTGGAAGCTACAATTATAATTCCTAAAAGTGAAAACAAGTAATCTCGTTATCAGAATGATTTACGAGGAATATATTAATAGAAGAATACATAATTATTGTGCATTGATTCAACAATGTGTTAAAGTGTTTTCAAATTCCTCAAAATTGCTCATATGCTACAATTTTATCTGATACTATGTTCACATATTATCGATCAAAATCATATAATATTAATATGAGATCAAAAAAAAAAAAAAAAAAAAGAAAAACAATGAAATTTAATGAACTAATTCTAAGTCTTTAAACATTATATAAGATACGAATAAGTACAATGCACGATCCACTTTATTGTTTATAAAATCAATGAAATATAATTACTCGATCAGATTAATTATTAAATTATATGATATAGATCATTTGAGGTCAATGGAAAGTATATTGAAAATGTATTATCAAATTAATTATAAGAAGAGAAATGCTGTTTTTAATTTGTTTTCACCTTAATTATATATATGCGATAAAAAAGACATTTAAATTATATTAGTTAATCCATTATTAGATTTTATATAATCTCAGAAAATTTGATTTTTTCATCCAATATGAACGAACTGCTTGTCATGTCATTAGAGTATTTTCATTATTGTGACTCACAACTTTGTTACTCAAAGTTAATGAAACAAAACAAATTTATCGAAATTATATAACTGAGTTCTCTAAATGCTTCAAACTCTGTGCTTTTCATTGACCTTTATGGTTAGCACTAAATAAGATATTTATAAGATTTCGCAATAATATAAATTTTCAATCTGTTTAGCAAAATTTGGTGTTGCCTATGCAATTCTATATAGATAGGCCTGCATAAGTGTATATCCATGTATTACTCCTCTAAGAAAACAGTTTGGCTTATAATCCAGAGAACTATCCTGATCATATACTATAAATCCTTTTCTTTTCTTTTTTTTTTTATGTATAAGATTATTTCATCTTGTTCGTTTATTGCACATATAATCTCTTAACGATTTTAGCTTTGTATACAAATGCTTTAACAATGTGAAAAAATGTCTAAAAAATGTGATATTAACCATACCTGTCACATATGGAGAAATTCATTTACATAAATGATTTCATTATACGTATATGTAAATTTAAAAACTTTTGTTAGAAAAAAAGAGACATTATCAATATACTAAATGAATTTTAATTTCGAACATAACGTAATTATAAAATCTTCCAAACAATTTTAAACATTATGTTTTAAGAACAGAAATAAAATTTAATTATATGAAACATATAAAAAATAAAAAATGTATAATGCACAAATAATATAATTCTTACATTATTATTACTTATGCTTCCTAGTAATAATGATCGCAAACATCAGCTTCAATGTCTCTTATTTAATAACTATATGTTTAATTGTTTACATTTTCTCCACATAATAAAATATGGTATTCTTCATAATAAACATTATATTCGTAATATATTTTAATTGTTATATTAGTCTTCTCAGTAGCAAAGTATGCCATTTATGTGTACAGTCTGATTCCATATACATTTTATATTTTATTCCAATTTCTTTTTACCATCTAACCTTTACATAGAATTAACGTAGTTTGTTCTTTGAAGTTACTTTTTTCCTGAACCACCCTGAAAGCACAAACATGATTTATAAATTTTCATTAAAACTTCAGGAAAAATTACAACATGTAAAAGCAATAGTTTCCTGTACATTGTTCCATCTGATACTAATTAAACAGTAAAGCATAAGTTTTTGGTGAAAGATGCATATTTATATTATATTATATAGTTGAGAAACATTAAAATGCGTGTTTACTTATAATGACATATAATACAGGAAGATCATATATATCTACACATAGTTATATTATTGTGTGTTAAGTGTTATCATACCACAGTATATAAAAAACATATGTAATACCCTTAACATCGACCTCTTTTTTCTTGACTGTTAGAAATATAAAAATTATACTATGAATCAATAACTATTATCATATGAAATAATTAAATATGATTTATATCCTAGCTTTACCATATAATTATTTAGATTAAATATTTAATATAAAATACTTTCCTCCTACAATAATGAAAATAAGTAGACTTTTATTCTATTTAGTGACTAAAATTTTAGAAGGAAAATAAAAATAGATGATCTTGAAAATCAAAAGTAAAAATGATATTATGAGGCCATGTTTTAGGGTCATCTTTATTAATCATGAAGTGATAAGTCATCTGATAATGCAATGATACATAATATAATACGTTCTATGTGCAAGTAAATATACCATTCGATATCTTCACATAAATAATTGAATAAACACGCAAAAGTAAAAAACTAATTTATTAAAATAATTACCATCACCAAAAATGCTACAAAGCATTGCAAAGAAAACCAACTACAATAGATAATAATTTATTGTTCCCGTTAAGGCAATAAATACGTATGATATCGCTGCAAGCAAAGATGATTAACTTAAGCAAACAATAAAAGCATTGGACACAAATATTAATTATACTATTTAAGGCTACAATGAAGAATGGAAAAAGAATGAAATTATTTTTTTAAATAAAAGAAAATTACACAGTATACTAAAGAGATTATTTTGAATGGCGAAAGCGTGTAGTTTTGCAGTAATCAAACAGTACAAATTACTTTTGAATATTGATAATGTATAATGTATCTACAACTAGTACACTAAAAATGTATTTCCTTCATTCTATAACGAAAATATTTCATGTAATGTTTCAGATTATATAATTGGATGCTCTGAAAAAGAATAAAATAAAACATATGAAAGCAATATAAATATATCAAGGATAACACACTAAAAAGTTATAATGGATGAACTAATAAGTAAATGAAATTAACATATAGACTGCTTGAAGTGTACCCTTTACCCCAGTGTTTGTGTTTATAAAATTTGATTTATACTCATTATGTACATTCACAATATGTCCATCATCTTCATTGCCGTTTTGCGCATTTTATATACACTTTGTAACATTATGTTTATTGATGTCTACGATTCGTCGGCTATTATATTAAAATCTATCTCTATAATTTCTACATAATGTTATTTATATAAAATAAATTTTACGTTTTCTAAAAGTGAATAACCATACTAAACAGTATCACCTGATGTATAAAACTGCAGAATAATCTGATGTATAAATTGCAGAATTGATTTATGATTGCACAAACGTATAAAAATGGTTTCGAAAAATGATAATATTCTGTCCTATATGATACACACATGATACTGCACGATACCAATATAAAAACACACATATAATATTTATGGACTTCAAGAATGTACATGTAACTCTGATACATTTTATTACATGTGCTAAAACATTCAAAATGCATTATGATAAAGGAATATAATCTATAACTAAGAATTATACATTGTGCAAAAATTTCACAAGAACGACACATTATCAATATAAGTCAAGGCACATAAATCTTAAGATATATCTCAAGTTTATTCTTATAGATTGGATATTTGAAGAAACTATGAGTAAATATATATTAAATTGGCATAGATCAATCATTTAAAAAGACTAATTCAATGTTTTTCAAGCATGGATAGATTATGTTATTCCCTGTTTAGAAAAACGTAATTATAAGCAAACTGATGCATAAATAAAGATTTAACTTAATATTAGATAACATAATCTGTGTTGCAAAATAATAATTTCATTAAAATCATTAAGAAACCTGACATGAACCGCTAGCAGCAGTCTACCATTGACCCTTTTATAAGGCTAAAAGAAAAATCTCGAGAGAATTTCATGTCTAGATTTGCATACCTGCGAATCTGCGCCGTTTTGCCGTGGATTTCTTAGTGGACTGTCAAAAGAACGAAAACAATAAAATCGTTATTTTTTGGAAGATGATACTTCATATGACAAAGCTATTTTTCTTATTATCAGAAGAACTGCAATGAGCTGCTGCCACGTGTTACGCTGATACGCTTTATACATAAATCTTAAAATTAAATTTTATATTGAACAAACACTGGGACAAAGGTATAAACACACTGTATTACATTTGATATTAACTTTTTCAATTGCCATAAAAGAAATTCATCAATATATGTATATCTTTTTTTAAATTAAAAAAAAAAAAGTAAATTTGTATGACCAATAGTCACAAGAATTTGCTTCAATGCAAAAGGGAATGATTGGTTCAGTAAAATTTCATATTCATTAATACAATGAGAAATTATATAAAAATATATCCCAAATCCTGTGTATATATATGAAACATTAAATATTTGTAAAATATGTATATGTTAATCTATTTTATGATAAATATTAAGATCTTATTTTATATGAAAACAAACAAGTCTACATATGTATACATTTTCCAATTTTACTGTAATTTTTTATTTAAAACCACGTCTAATGTTATATTCTTGCTATATACGTGCGTCGAACTATATCTATAGATAAAAGTTACAAAGTGTACATATAGAATAATTATTCGATGATACTCTAAACAAATCTACCACACATTACTGTTCAAAATTGTAGATTAAATACAGAAAAATAATAGAAAGAAAGGTGTCAACATCGTCACAAAGAAATGTTATCAATATATCGATATGTAAAAATACTGATTATACTATATAAGTCTAATTAATGATCTGCAATTAATATAATGACTTACAAATATGTAATTCAAATAATTATAAATACAATAAAATAGTAAAAAAAAGGAGTCAACATAATGTTACAAAGAAATGTAATGAATATATAAATATATAAAAATACTGAAATACATTATATGAGTATAATTAATTATCTATGATCAAGTATAATAATTTAAAAATGATATTTCAGTGACTGTCAATACATTTTAAAATAATTATTATTGCAAGAATTTTAACATAGTATAGAGAATATAAAATACCCAATGTATATAAAAATATTTTTTAATGGAAAAAAAAAAAAAAACAAAAAATCAATCTTGAGTAAAGTAATAATTTACAAAAAAACAAAAAGAGAGGAAAAAAAACATTTTATACAACATATATGTGTTTGTGACACAAATAGAAAATATACATCTAATAGTAGATAGAACATTCTCTTTGTAATATTAAGCCTGAAGTGAGATTGAACCTACACAATAATATAGAGCCAGTAACATTTCTTTGATTCAGAGATTCATAGGTTTACCTTCCTTTTTTTCTTGTGTTTTTTATGTTGCTGGCCAATCAATGGATTCCAACTAGCCTGTGTATTGTGATCTGTCATATGACAAGATTTGGAGGAGTATTTTGAAGTAAGAGAGCTGTTGTCAATTTCTTGTTGAGACTGAACCAAATTCATAGACTTGGTCATGGGACAGTTTGCAAAGTCTGTATTCTTGAGGAGAGTACTTTGTAATGCAGCAATCAGACTTTGTGCTGCTAGGGGCGTCTGCATTTCAGATATACAATTATTCAACTGCTAAGAGAGTAATAATAAATAATTTTTATCGAATATCGTTTAAACCTTTTTTTGACATGGATATGTAAAATGAACAGTGCAATTCTCTATAAAACTATAAGGATAAAACATACATTATATTGCTGATTAATTTCATTCATAATATCATAAAATATATTATATAATAGCACGTTCTCTTAATGAAATTTTTCCGAAAACCCCACCTCCCCTTTGCTTTTTTTTTTTAACTAAAAATAATAAATAATATAAATATATACTTGCTAAGGATATTAGCAAAACAAGTGTCATATCTAACATCTATAATAATATATGAACACAAATTATGAAATATTAATTTTCTATGAATAAGTTCTATATATTATGAAATCTATAAATACAAAACAGAAATATATATCAAATTTTTCACGCATATGCTTTTCATTATATAGTGCAAAACAATTGCTTTAAGAATATATTCATATAATATATTCATACAAGCATATACCGATGCACCTAAAACATAATCTTTTTTGCTGAAAGCAAATAATTGATACGCGTTTGCAGTTTGTGTTAGAAAATTATATATACACACGCGTACATACATGCTTAACAATAAAATCATGTTAGTGTATAATTATTAGCAAAAAGAAAAAAATTTTTCAATAGACGTGGATTTACTATTTGTGTATCATAATTTCATAATAAGATAAGTAATTTATATTTCATACAACTTATCTTAATTTTATTGAATATGTAATAATTCCTAATTTCAATAAAATTTAATGGTGTATCAACATGATATCATATTAAAAGAAGATTATAGAATAACCTTACATTTTTTTCATACTTTTAGATATGACATCACTTCATAATTACCATAACCACAGCATAAGCCTCATAAATAAATTTATCAAAAAGAAGGTACTATAGGTGCAATAGTAATAATGTAATCTATTTATGTACTAACCTCAGACATAGGAGAATCAGAAGTGGGAGGGCCATTCAACATGGATTGTTCAGAACTGCTACAACCACCACATACCTCATTCTAAAATAAAATAATATGATAATATATAATTGTGCATAAATATAATTTGTTTCTTTCGTAATTTAATTTTATTATTTTAAATAGAAAAATACTTTTGTATACCTTTAGCTGTAATATTTCTTGTTGAAGTTGTGTTACAAGATTTTTTTCTTGTGCTAATCTGGATTCACTAGTTTCTACTAGAGCATGTAATTTGGCTACTGATGCATCTAATGTTGTCCTTTTATTTCTCTCCATCTGAAGTTCTTCTGATAACCGTGTCTTCTCCTATAATTAAGTAATAAATCAAAACATAAATATATATAGTATATCATTAAACATTTGTTCTCATTACATTGTATTTATATTATTTGTCTTATTTATTACTAACTTCTTGAAGTTTCTCTAAAGCGGCAAGATCATGATTGCACATATTTCCATTTGCAACAGATTTCTGTGCAACTTTTAGAATTGATAATTCAGCATTTGTTTGTTCTCTTAAAGATTGAGCATCCTGTAATTTAGCTTCCAATTCAGATATCTTCTCCCGAAACTATATAATAAGAAGGAAAATCATTTTAACGATATATTAGATACATAAAAATAAATATAGTGTAATTATAATCATTTTTAATCGTAAATCAAATTACGAATATCTACCTTTTCATTTGTGCTTAATTTTGTTTGTAATTCAGTCAATTCTAGCCTAAGATTACAAACTTCATTTTCCTTCTGCTGCAATTGTGTTTGCCATCTAGTTTCTTCAGATTCTATATAACTTTGCAATTTATTAAGCATGCCTTCCTAAAAAATTGTAAAAACAATTGAATTATTTATAAAAGTTGAATTAATTAGAAAATATTATCTAATTGTAAGTCCCTTTAAGTTCTACTTACTGTATCATCAATAATTTGCTTATAATGTGAAACCATGCCTTGTAAATTTTTATTTTGTTTTTCTATATCTGTATTTATATCCATTATATTTTTATCTTTTAATGTATTTATAAAAGAGTATACTTTATTTTCAAAGGCATTTAGCCATTGCTCGTGTGAAGTTTCTGTAACCTTTATCTCTGGAAATACCCTTTGTAAAAATGCTTTGGTCAGTTCCTGTTGCTCTGCCTTGATTTTTTGTGTTGTATCCTAGTAATATAAAACAAATTTAATAATAATAATAACTATATTTATAATATATGTATAATATACACGTACATGTAACCTCATCAGCCTAATACATATGTATACAAATATAAATTTATTTAATTTATGAATGAAATAATAGCATTATATAGAGATAAGATAAGCGTAACACATAGTTTTTAAGTTGATTTCAAATGTAATATATAAATAAAATAAAATAAAAAAATCGTATGTTACCACGAACAAAATAAAAACTTACAACAATGCCTTTTCCATTGTTAGATTTAGCACGCGACTCAGCGGCAGAAAGAGCTTCCATCACTTTCCAGTTTTTAGTACGTAGCTCCTGCACTCACCATAAATAAGATGAATTGTATATATATTTATATATTATTACAACATATGTGGTTCATAAACATGTATGTTTCGAATATTAATCAGAGAATATAATTGGTAAAGTGATGGAAGCAATTGAAAACAAGAGAAAATAATTTTTAGAAATGTATGTATACAAGAAAATATATATACATGCATTGTTTCGATAAAGAACAATAAAATTAAAGAGTATCCATTCTTCATCAAATAAAATTATTTCATAGTTTCATCACTCACATTGTTTTTCGATCTTTGTGCATCCAAATCATTTTGCAGTCGTGCAACTAAACTATTCTGATTACTCATATCACTTTGTAATGCATCAACTTGTGCGTTTAACTGATTGAGTTTTGCTTCTTTATGTGTTAATTCTGTTTTTAAAGCATCTAACTGACTATCTTTCTGTGCTAACCTATAAAAATTAATGTATTACTTTCAGTTAAAATATATATGTACTTTAAAAATATTGATATATTAAAGGGATTGTAATAGTTAATAACTAAATATCAGCTTAAAAAAGTAATAATCTTGAGATAAAAAACAGGACTACGAATAATAAAAGCAAATACTAAAAAGAAAAGAAACAATTATATAAAAATTAGAAAATGATTAAATAAAATTATATGTGGATGGTATTTTATACGTACAAATTAGCATGTTCTAGTAATTCAGTATTATTCTTCTGCAATTTCTCCTCGATTCCATTTTCATGACCATCTGCAGCACGACGTTCAGTAGTTGCTGTCAATTGAGAAGCTAAAGATTCATTTTCTTCATGCAATTTTTTAATTTCCTTTTGCATCTCCATAAAATTCACAAGCTATATTAAGAAAACAGTATATAATTAATAATTATTTCTATTATTTTTATTATTTATTGATAAATATTTTTTAGATATTTTATTAAATAATATATCAATAATACCTGAGCTGAAAGTCTATCATTCTCCTCCTGTAATCTTGCAATTTGAATTTGTATCTCGCTTGATTTTTTTTCATTTGTTTGAAGTCTCTGTATTTCAGCTTTTAAAACTTTTAATTCGCTTCCAGCCTCATTGTTTGCTTTAATTTGTTCATGTGCTTTTGCAAGTACTATCTGTAGTTGTGTGAGCTCCTCTTGAAGATTATGTGATTTATTATGATATTTGACAACTTCATCTGTTAATTGTGCAATATTACTGACTGCTTTATCGGAATCGTTTCTCGATCTTTCTAATTCCTTTTTCATATCATTATATCTAGACTCAATATGCTTCACTTCTTCTTTAGATTTCTTTAAGTCATTATAAATAAAATCAAGTTCTTCTTTACATTTTTTAAGTTCTTCTTCTCTGCTACATAATGTAGTCTTTAATGATGTAATTTCTGCAGCTTCAGATTTTGCTTCATTCTTTGATAATGATAATTCCGATTCTACTTTAAGTAATTCAGCTTGAACTTTAGTTAATTCAGATTTCAAAGAAGAAACTTCATTAGCTTCTACTTTTACTACATTCAACTCTGTCTGCAGTGAGTTTACTTGTTTCTGTAGTTCTTGTTCATGTCGGTGTGAATTTTTTAATCTGTGATCTACATCAGCATGAGCACGATGAGATTCCTACAAGAAATTTTATAATCATTACACAATTAAATCAAAATTGATTTATGAAGCATAACTAATAAATATATTTACCTCTAATTGTCTAGCAACATCTTGGAGTCTGTCACTAGTTTCCTTAAAATGTTGTAATTGTTGCTCTGTATGTATCAATTGACCTTGCATTATGCTTAATTGCTGCTGCAACATCTCTATTTCAGCTGTACTGTTAGCACAAGATACTTGCAACTCGTTTTGCAATTCTTGTACTTCTACATGTTTTTGTGCCAATTGTCCTTTTAATGCAGTTTCATTTTCATGCATTTGAGCAAATTGAACTTCCATTTGTTTACGTTGTGCTATTAATTCTTGCTGCATATGACCCTGAGTTTGATCCTGATTTTCTTGCATTTTATGAATAATTGCAGTATCCTCATTAACTTTCGTTTGTAATTGTTCAATTTGTCTAGCAAACCCTTGTTTCTCTACAGCATGGCTTTCTAATATATGCTGCATGCGTGTATGTAAAGTCTGAGCTTCTGTTATTTTATTGTTAAGTGCTTCCTCCAGTTGCCTTACATTAGCAGATAATCTAGACTTTTCTGCATTAAATTCAGCACGCAATTCTTTTACTTTATTTTGAAAAGCAATGCTAACTTCATGCTCATCAGTCAATGCTTTTTCCTTTTCTGCTAATTGTTTTTTTAATTTAATAACAGGATCAGCACGACCTTCAGTCCACTCTGAATGTTCTGATGGATTATCTAATTGTTTATTTAAAAGTTGATCGATAAGGATTTGTATTTCTGAGCGACTAAGTTCAGCTTTTTGAATGAAAAGCATCAAAAGCGAAACATTAACAGCATCTTTATCACCACCTATGATATAATAAAATTTAAACAAAATATATAAGTTACTAAAATGTCAATATATAAATGTTAAAGTTATATTGAAATATATTCAATAAATGCATATTTACCGATCTGAGCAAGAATATCATTTTTTTTCTTTGTTTTCTTCGATTCCTTGTTTGATAATTGAACAGAGGGTACAGGATCTTTAACCACTTCTTTTGTATCCTTTATTATTGCTTCTTTCTGTTGATCTTTAGTCTCTTTTGTACCTTCTTTATTTGTAACAGATGGTGCATTTACATTAATACTTGTTTCTTTTTTCTCTTCTTTTACATTTTCATCTTTTTTCTTAATTGGTTCTTTAATATTTCTTTTCACTTTTGTAGGAGTTTCCTTCGGAGATTTACTTACTATTGACTCAGACTGATTAATTTGTTGAAGATTTTCTTTCTATGATAAAAAAATAATAAATAATAAAAATTAATAAATTTTATAAAAAGCACATTAAATGCTTGTATTTATAAAATATTTACATTTACTTTTTAAAATAATTTATAATTAATTTTTAAGATCATTAATTCATAAAAAACTTTAATATTTTAATATGTAAACCAGGGCTTGAGAATTGTTATCAATCTCGGTTCTCAAAACGGTTATGAAAGATCTTTATTTCAAATAACTGTTATGAAGAACCGAATTTTCCAAATTTTTTTTGTTTCGGTTACAATTCCTATTTGCGTTCTTATATCAGCTCCATAATCATTATTTTTTCAGTTCTATGTTGGTTCTTGGACTTTTTCGTAATTGACATCACTATTTAGTACTGTCCATGTACACATTTTTTACAAAATTATTATAGAAAATAAGAAACATTTATATGTATCATAACAGTGTTGAAATGAATAAAGCAGTTACATATCTTTTATATTCACACAAAAACTATATTATTTAGGATAAGAAATTAATAAATAAAAGTTTCGATTTCTTGTTCTCAATTTTGATTTTATTCTGTCGCATACTATATGTGAATTGTTTTTATTCGTGACATTTGTGATATCATGTCTATGAAGCTTTACCAATAATTAAAGACATTGATCTGCTATGAATAATTATTAATCTCACACATGTATCTATCAAATCAAATTTTGTCTTCTTACTTTTGTTATTATTATATATTTCAATACTTCTTTTTTTATCATCTCAGCTATAAATTTATTTGAATGATGATTATCCAAATGTTTTAATAAATTTGTAGAATAATTCTAAAATTTTTAAGTTACAAAGTTAAAAAAAAATAGTAAACATATATATGCATATATGTATATATTAAAATTTTTTAAGAACAGTGTTTAATAGTGTATTGTAACTTATTCTTAAAGTACTTTCATACAATGTCATCTTTTTTTGACTATTATTTTATAAAAGTGTCAGTCTAACTTAACTATTTAATTATATAATTATTAATTCTTTACACTACTATTTACATTACTATTTACAGAACTATTTAATTACTAAATAGTGAGTATTTTCAATTTCTGTTCATTATAATAATCAGAATTGAACTGATTCATTTCGTATTACTAAGAAATTGATTTTGCTTCGATTTTTTTTATCTCGACACCATGGCTCAAATGTCTTTAAGGATCGTTGAAAAGCTTCGAATATCGCGTTAACTTTGCGATATTACAATCCTTTCAACGAGTCAGTAGAGATAAACAAAACATTTGCATGTTAAGTATGTAATAGATGCAATGGATTACAATTATTGGCTGACAAATTATAGTCAATTGTTGAACTTTTGAGCGAATTTACATACAGCAATTATATTCACTTCGAGAATCATGAAAGTGTTACGATATCTGAAGATTGAGAATACGTTCCTGTCCCAATCACATATATATGTAACTGCTTTATTTATTTAAACAATTCGTTAGAAATCAATGACATATATAAATATTTCTCCTTTATCTATAATGATTTTGTAAAAAATATGCACGTGTATAGTAATTCGTAGTTGCAAAATTAGTGATTACGATTACGGAAAAATTAATACAAGAATTGATTCTAAAACTGTTTCAGAACCTAAACTGAAAAAATAATGGTTATGAAACCGATATGGGAACCCAAATTTGAACCAATCGAAACATAATAATTAGAAATTTCGGTTCTTCATAACAATTATTCAAAATAAAAGTTCTTCATAAGTATTTTAATCAAAACATTTATATAACAGTTTTAAATAACTATTTTCGAACTGTAATGTAAACGCTGTAAGGTAAATTATAATGATAAGCATGTTATAACACATTGATTGTTCTCATCTAAGAATTTCTTTTATATTCAAACATATGAAATATTTTTCTTAAGGAAGAAATATTTTTCTTAAATGTACAAAAAATTGAAATTATTTAATAATTTAATATATTAAGAATATTGAACACATTTTTTATATCATACATAGAATAATCAATGTATTACAATGAAATCATAAAATTATTGCCAAATTAAATTAGCATAAACATGCTTTAACCCTTCTTAAAATTATAGCATTCCGATATAATAGCCAAATTATAATTTAAAAAGAAAATGAATGATATGTATATGAACCAAGCATTTCTACCAAAAGCAAGTAACTCACACTATGACTCCGTATGAGTTCGAGATCATCCTTCGGTTGAATGAGCTCAAAATGATTAGTTTCTCCCAAAATAGGCTGCGAAGAACTTAATTCGGTCACAATAGCCAAAGGTTCGTCTTTATTTATGAGGATTGGCTTTACCTTTTCAGGTTTGCCTTTCTTCTTACTTGTTTTATTAACCTCCTGTTATTTTAATACAGATAGATTTGCTACATATTTATCGTAATACTCAAAAATTATAAATATAGAATAAAGCCAGATAAAATATTATAAAATTCACATAAACCTTTACATAACATTAAATTAAACTAAATATGTGTAGAATGGAGAAAACATCTTCATAAAATATTAAAGTATTATTATGAAAAAACTTTATGTTATAATAGAAGAATATGGTTTGTAGTATTATCACAAAATGGAATACTTGCACATATGCAATACTGAAATTTCTTGTTAGAATAAACAATGACTGAAAAGATTCATTTCAGTTTAAAGGTATATCATTATTATTAATTTATTATCACCTTATAACGGGCTTTATTTTCACTTCTTGCTGAACAGATATACCTGAAATTCACAAATCCATCATGTCATTTTGTAATGTATTTATGGAGTATATTAATCTCCTTAGGACAAAATTTGTAAATATTAATATTTAAATGAATTCCATTTTCATTTAATTAAAATATACTATGCAAGTTATATCATTTAAGATAATACATTTTATTTAACAGAATATATTGTATAACAAAAAATCTGTGACTGGCTTTATAATATTTTCTGTTTTCTTTTACCAAAATAATATTTATAACCATATTTATTTTAAAGAATTATTTGATGGAAATTCAGTTAGTAATATAAGACATCTTCTCTTACTCCATTATGTTGTAATCTTTATGATAAGGTAATACAGTGAATAATTAGTATCATTGCTGTGTTGTATAAGAAAGTTATTAATAGCAAGAAATTTAGAAATTCCAGATTTATCAAAAAACTATATATAGACATAAAATGAGTGATAATTTTACTAATTAAGCTTTATTGGTAGTTCATATATATATATGTATGTGGTGTGGGTATGAAAAACATATAAATTATTAAAATGCCAAATTATTGTATAGTTAGCATAAATAATATTTATTATAATTGAAAAATAATAACTAACTCTTATGAATGTATATACTTTTTCCTTTGGTTATCAAAAATACTATAGAATGTCAAATTTACATAAAATAACCTATATAAACTCACCAGGGCATGATTTCTATTTGTATAATAGATATGCTTAAATAATAGAAACATACGTAACTTCTAATTTAAACTTGCTCTAAAGAAAAACAATATAAATGTATAAACATAATGAATTGTTGCTTATTTAAAATAATTACATTATTAATACTACTCTTTGAAGTTATGCATTATACATTGCTATAGAAATATTTTGATAGCTAGAGGTCAAATGTTATGATATTTAACATATACACATATATTCAGTGTTGTAAAAATATTGTATTAAATTGAGTTGAAATAATACATAATATGAATTATCAATTTTGACAAGAATGTGCTCTATTATCAACAAATAGGTTATATTTATTTTATTCAATAATCAAAAATACAAATTGTAAATAAAAATAAAAAAATTGTGCTAAGTGCAAAATTATTTCTCTATAAAAATAAAATAAAAAAAAATTATGAAAATTTTTTAATTTATAAATCATTGTTTAATATTCACACATATTCAAATACACATGCAAATTTATATGAATCTATCAATCATGTTGATATATAAAAATTATGAAGTAATTTTTAAAAATTTTGCTAACATCTTTTATGAATATATTAATTGCTTGGTTATGAATATTCATAATTGTTGATTAAGTTATTTAATACATGCAAATATTACAACGCAGTTTCTTTCTAATAATTCTTTTAAGATTGCATTGCACCGTGACAGGAATATGATGCTATATAAATCTTATACAACACACTAGATATGATATTTGATACATGGCTTAGTATACCATATTTCATGCATGAGATGTAAGATATATCTATATATTATGTATGAATGTTATGTGTATAAAAAAAACTAAGCATTTCCACAGATTTAAATAAATAATAGGCACAGTAAGGAAAGCTTCTTTATTTCCCATTTTTTAAAATATAGAGAGCGCATGCACAACTACTAATACATTTTTGAAAATTATAAAATGAAATATAATAATGCTAGAAAAAAGCAAACAAATGAATATTGTACAATCATACCTGTAGAGGTAATTCAGAAGACAATATCTGTGGAGTTTCTTCGAACTGAACATGTTCCTGTTTTTCATCTTTTTCCTCTTTGTCTTCTTTTTCTTCTTTCTTTTCTTTTACTTTCTTGCCAGATTTATTCTTATGTTTTTTTTCTTTACTCTTATCTTTTTTACCTATATATGCAATATATAATATCGAATTAGATATAAGATCTTTAACGATACAATTAAAAATCAATTACAATATATTTTTATTGTACAAACTTAATAAAAGATCATCAGGAAGTTTTCTTTGTTCGGCAATAGCTTCTTCATATGATTTTTCTTTTATTCCAAATATGGATAAACAAAGTATAATTGCTGAGACAATTACTGCCCCTATACATACTAATGCTGTTTGCATATCCATCTTTTATATCTTTTTTCTGTGAAGAAAAAACAAATAATTACATGCAATGTATCATTAAGTTAATCTTATGAAGTATATAGTGCCACTGTCAAATTATATTCTAAATTCGTAAATAACGAGGAGTATACTTGTGAAAAATATTTTGAAATATAAATTAAAAGCAATGTATTATAAACAAAAGTTAATCTGAATTGATTAAAGTACAAATAATTAAAAAATTTAAGAATTATATCGAATGATAGAAGAAATGTTGATTGTTATAATATAAATGCTTATTTTCAAAATTTACACATTTATATAAATATTTGAAAAGAAAAAATCTAAAGATCAAAAATTTCAAAGAAGATCATGTGAATAATGACATATGGATGACAGTGTGGCAGGTCATCGACACGACTGCAAGAGATGACTACATCTTCATCAACATCCTATAAATCAGCCGAAAACCGGCAAAACGATATAATAACTTCAATACTTAATACGATCTTACATACGAGCATGCTTAAAATTTCATTAATACTTACCCAATTATTTAAAATAAATGAATACGATTAAATTAATGCAAGATATACAACGTAATCCGCTCTTTTTCAAAGAACCACTTCAATCCACAAGCAACGACTTCTTAAGAATTATGGCGACTGAACATAGAGACAAGCATACGTGTTTCAAAGCCACGCCTATCGAAATCCCCTGTTTGCTGATTGGTGGTATAGTCTGCCACGTATGCAAGATGCTCAACGTTAGCGAGGATGAAATTCATTAGAGAATTTTACCAATTATCATCAACAATTGATAACCTAGTTTAATTTACATCATTGCTATCCTAAGCGATACGCGCATAAAATGGTCAATACATTTGTATGATTATATACGACCAACAATCACCAACAATCTACAACAGGTCCGCCAACTTCAGAGATGTTACATTATATCCATTTTTTCTTTATTTTTTTTTATTTTTTTTTTTAACAATAAAAATCTTAACAGTTTCTATTTATTACTAAAAAAAAAAAAAAAAAAAAAAAAAAACAATCATACACAATATATTATTACAAACAATAGAATTCAATCGTTTAATGTAATACGATAAATCTTGAGAATAAATAAAAAGCATTTTATCTCTTTCTTTTTGATAATAATTATTGTTAATTTCAATTGTTTCTTTTCATATATTTTTTTTAAGTTGAATGTTTTTATTTTTTTTCCTCGAAGAATTTTTTTATCATTAAATATTGATACTGCGGACATTATTTATGTGAGAGGGAAAAAACCGATTGCAATTATTATTCACACAAGAATCAATTTCTATTTATAGCATATATGTAAAAAAAGAAAGTTGTTTTATTAATATGCTTACTAAGAAAATTAACATGAAACATTTTTGTATGTGTGGATACCATTATTTTACATAATATATAATTAATTCGAATTTTTTTTTTACCAACTTTTGTGATAATTTAAATAATTATAACATCTTAGCAAAATATGCGGCTAAATTAATTCAAAAACAATAAAAAAAAACTTTTATGTTTCTTTATACGAGCGGATATAAAAATATCATCAGTATATTAATTCACAAAGCTACGCTGTAAATTACAATTGCAAATTTTCTTCTAAATGTATAATTACTTACAAGTATAAATGATTATGCTAAATGACAAAGATTATATCTATATCTAATATCTAGCAATTTAAATCATGAATACAAGTTTAAAGTTTATAATTTTATTTTTACAAAATGTCTCATTTTATAGGAATCATTAATTTGCATATGTAAATGGATATATATATATATGTATACATATGTATGTATATATTATGTATGTATATATATATGTATACATAGATATATATAAAGTGTTCTCACACAGAAATTTTTGCAGCAAACATCGCTTAAGTTTTTCCACATCACCTACACTTCCTGCATTTTCTATATCGATTTTTAACTAGTTTACGGTAAAGTGTTTTTCTAATCAGTCGATAATTTATTTTTCTTTTTCTTTTCTTTTTTTTTATATACAAATGCAAATAGTATAGGTAAGGCAAATAAATCTTATTCATCATAAAGTTTTCATATATCTATACATAATAAAAAAAGTATTATATATTGTTAATTGAGGAATGTTCATGCGACTGCTCGTGCCTCAGGTAGAAAACTCTCCCAATATTTGATCAGTTGGTTTTGATGTTGTAACATTGCTTCAAGATATTCAATTAATTGTTTCTTAAAATCTTCCACTCTGACCAACTCGAAACGTTCAACCTCTTTTTTTATCATCTTTGAAATATTATCAAATTCTTCCTGACCTCTTTCTACTTTAGCTTCCCATTCGACAACTTCAGTAGTAGCTTGACTTGTTTTATCAGTTCTACCAGATTGTTCTAATCTAGCCTTTTGTTCCCGTTTCTTGTTTAACATCATTTGAGCATGCTGCCAATTTTGAAAAACTTTAACACGTTCGTGAAAAACATCCTGAAACATATTTTCTAATATTAATCATTACAGTTGTATTTTTTTTTTTATTAATTTTTACATTCGTATGTTTCGACCAACCTTAATAGCACCAATAAGTGCAACATAATCTCTTAACATTTCTCCAAATTGATAAAGATCACTATTGCTTTGTGCTTTTCTAATTACTTCCACTTTCTCCAATGTTTCAGCTAATTGTGCTAATGCTCTACCAAGAGAAGCTCCTGGCTCTCCATGACCAAGAACTGCAATTGATCTTGCTGTTGCCCCTGTACAATTTGCAAGTTCCCTCCTTTGATTAGTTAATGTATCAACAGCAGAGTGTAAAGCACGTAATTGATTATCAAGAGATTCAATTTGTGAAGTTTTTTCTTCAAACCACTGTAAACAAAAAAATGTTACACTAAATGAATATGTCGCGTTAAAAAAAATCTCCCTATATATTATTGTAATATGATTCTCACCGTATCACTTTCATCCATTTTATACGTTATTTTATTAACAGTTTCTCCAACTTTATTAAAGAGTCTCATTACTCCAGCACCACTCAAAGCAGATGTATTCGTTGCTTTAGGTAATTCCATGTCTAATAAAATTTCATATATAAATGAATAAAATTATTAAGAAATTTTGTGAGTGTATATATATAAAAAAATATCAATAAAATTATACCAGCTTCTAAAAATTCTCTAAAATCAGGATCTACGCTCAAAACTGGATGTGCAGCAGTTCTGTTTAAATATCTTTCTAGAGCAGCTCTACGACGTTCAATGAACTCTGTAGAACTTGAGTTTTGTTCTTGATTTTTGTCACCAGACATTTTTATTTTTGTTGTACCTAATTATATAATTAATATTTAAGTAAATATATACTAATTAAAAAGTTGTATTAATATGAGATTAGTATAAAAATACCAATAACACTTTTCTCTGGTGCTGGTGGAATAATTCTACCATTTCTAAGATATTTATCAGTTAATTTATCATGAAGACCAAGAAAATCGCTAAATCTTCTAGTTACACTAAAATTGCGTTTTCTAAATATTGGCATGTTGGTTTTAGTTTCGACTTTATAGGCCATATAAGCACCCATACCATCGCCTATCTTTTGAGGCGAAGTGACTGTGATTTTGAGAAAAACATCAGCTGAATCAGCTGATACCTATAAAAAAAAAAAGGATTATGAAATATATCTACAATTAAGATTAAATTGAAACTTCATATATACCTCTTCGAATGATTGAGATTTAATAACATTTGTTGATAATATATCTGCATTATCATTTATCGGAACATCATGCAAATCTCCAATATCACTGCTCATAGGACCTAATGGAGGGCTTAGTGGACCAGGTGGTGGACTTGATACAGAAGAAAATGAATTTTCTTCCATTGCATCTCTTAAGGTCAATTTTGGTAACTCTGCTTGTAGCGTAGATACACCATTGTAAGGGGGTGAATCTTCTAATTGACTTTGATCCTGAGAAGAAACATTATACATCATATAATATATATAATCTTATATCCTTTCTTGATCAAATTTTATCAATATATATTTTTATAAATAAAGATAAAATAAAAATATAATATTTTAACATATATACATTTAATATTCTATTATCTTTGAAATTTGTAAATATTAAATGATATTACAGAATATAACTGAAAAATATAATTCACTCAATAACATAAGTAATAACAATCTCGAGTTAATTAATATTTATAAATTATTATTTTTAACTATAAATTACATCGATTCGATAATACAAAAGAATTTCAATGATATTATAAATCTTAAATAAACTAATAAAACTACATATAAAACACTTTTGTTCTGAATAAAGAGTTTTGTTAATTTCGATTGAAATCTCGAATCTTATAAAATACCTGTACTGCAGAGGCAAAAACATCGTCGTCATCATCCTCCAAATCATCGCTTTTTGTTTCATTAGTATCAAATAAAGGCGGAGTGTCTTTAATATCAGCCATCTTAGCGGTTCTGTCAATCTACGATGTCAAGATGTATAGGGATCGGCCCCTCGAATGATTACTACCGACGTCAAATAAACTAGAACCTACCGTTATCAACTTCCAGAGAGCGGTACTTTTAGCGTAAACGCGCGCGTTTAGCCATCTATGACATATATATATTTATATATATATGCATATATCTGATTAGAAATGACAATCTAAGAAATTCAATATAACAAATACGATTAAATTATACCATTTTTAATTAAAAAACAATATCACATATTATATTTATAACAAGATCTATGAAAATCGTCGTAAAATATATCATAAATAAAATCAAATTATCATATATTAATCGATAAATTTATTATTTAAATTTATACAAAATACAATGAAACTTACGTTGTATGTTTACGTCAGTTAATGGCGGGAATTTGAAAAAAAGCACTGCATATAAATATTCTTAATACTTTGAATATTTTAGTATTGTATAGTAATTTAATATTTTAGTATTGTAATTATATTTCTTTTTTTATACATTACTATATGTTTGTATAAACATATTATCTTATAGCATTAAAGAGATGATCATTATAATGATCATAAATAATGTTCATAATTCTGACGAGTTTAGGTCATATGGAAAACACGCAATATTGACAGAATATCATTACTTCGTTTAGTGTTCAAAAATAAATTTATTAGAAATGTTACAAATGTCTAGATTAGAAGTTAACGTTAGGCGACTTTTAACACGTTGCGAATTAATGGCAAAAGATAATCCTCAGAAGGATTGGAAACTTGAAAAGGTTATTTTATAAAAATTTTGAAATTACTAACCTATTTTTCGTACACATATTTAAGTATATGCATAAATATTATTTAAAATGGATGAATTTTTTTTAGTATATTAGTACATTATTTAAAAATTTATTTTTTGTTGCAGTACATACTTGCTCTGGACGAAATGATCAAAAAGTTGCAAGCTTTACCAGAGTAATTCATTTGATACTATAAACTCATCTTTTTTCTATGTTATTATGATATAAAAATTTTATTCATTTAAAAAATATTCCAAGAAAAACCTTTTCTTTTAGCAAACCTTCCAAAGATGTTTTAACAGGATATGCAAAGAGACTTGATTTTTTAAAAGGAATTGTAAATACAGCAAAATTAAATAATCCAGATGAAAGAGTAGCTGCTGTACAAATGTTATCTAAAACATCAAACGTAAATGACACTCTTGGTCCAAATATAGCGACGCAAATACATCAGAAAACTACAGCAAGATATAATCAAGAATTACGTGCAGAACTATTTCATACTGAAAAGGGTACAAGGAAATTATATCATAAATGCACCATATATGAGAGTAATACTTAAGAATGCAGTATAATAAAGGAAACATATATTTAATTTAAGGATCCTTAGAGGATGGAATTCGACATAGATTTCCTAGCGCAAGTATACAGGATGAAGATTTAGACGCGCTCGTGAAATATAATCGAAACATTCAAGAAAAGATAGCAGAAAATATGCTCTCCATGACTAGCAGCATGAAAGAACATGCTTTAGCAGCTAGTGCTATTATAAAAAGAGATATCAGTACCTTGGAAAAGTCTGAAAAATTAACAAATATTAATACTGGAAAATTGAAAACAGAATCTTTAAAGTTGGATGAACATACAAAATCCAATTGGAGGTGTTGGGTTTGGTTAATGATTGCATTTGTACTTGTGGTATTTTTTAGTAAGTACAATATTTATTTCATATATATATTATAAATATAAAAATTTTGTAATTATAGTATTTATTAGATTGCTTTCTGTAGTAATATAAAAAATTTATTATATATATATATATATTTTTTTTTTTAGATATGGTACTATTTATGAAAATAGCAAAAAAGAAAATTTAAATGTATTTTTATAATAATAATAATTTTATAAAGGATACGTGTTATGTATTTAAAATGTATGCACAAGATAGTGCATCAATGTGAATTGCTGTGAATATAGCTGTATATGTCATTTAGTGGATTATGATGGTAAGAGTGCTTCATGATGAATATGCCTGTGAAAACACCTGTTCCACCCAAAACTAGCTGGAAACCTGGTAAATACTTATTAAAAACATCGTTCGTGAAATTATATATAATGACAATTTATAAATTTAATATTTAAAATTGTGAAGGTATATTGTGATAAAATTGTGTATCTAGAAATATATATGTTTCTGCATTTCATTATAACTATTCTATTACTAGGAAACACTCATTTGAAATATATATACATTTATTTTAAAGATGGTTGATATAATTTATATTATTAATATAAATAAGATGTTTCATACAACTAAATGCAGGATCATAGAAATTCAATAAATTTTTTGTAAAGAAAGTGTTGCATTATGTTTTACCTATATCCAAATATAATATTATAATGAAAAGTATTACAATAAAGGATTTTTTTTAAGGTAGGGTAAAAGTAGTCAGAGCATTATACAAATATACAGCGCAACAAGTAAGTAAACATTTTTTATTGCAATATTAAAAGTTATTTTCTATTATGGTTAAATCATTAGAATGTTATATTTACTTCTTATAGGCAGATGAATTATCTTTCGATGAAGGAGATATACTTTATGTTTATGAAAAAGACGTAGACAGTAATTGGTGGAAAGCTAAATGTGGAAGTCGTGAAGGCCTTATACCTGTTAATTATGGTTAGAATTATTTTCAATAATGCTATTATAATACAGGTCCCTTTTATTTTTTATTTTCATTTCCAGTTGAAGAACAAATGCAAGAGATCTTACTGCCATTACACGAAGCTGCCAGACGTGGAAATATATCCTTTTTAAAGGAATATTTAAAACAAGGGGTATCAGGAACTGGTTTAGATGCAGCAGGCAATACACCATTATATTGGGCTGCATGTACTGGTCACATTGATTGTGTAAAAGAACTCCTCTCTTTACCAAATTCTGCGATTAATGCACAAGTATATCATATTTTCAGATCGTATTAAATTATTAAATTGCAACATAACAAAATGATTTTTTCATAATTGATTTCAGAATAAAATGGGAGAAACCCCATTACATATTGCAGCAAATCATGGACATTTAGATGTTGTAAATTTATTACTTAAAAATGGTGCTGATCCATTCATAAAAAATAATGATAATCTCACAGCCAAAGATTTGTCTTCAAATATAGCTATTAAAAATGCATTACAATTAAACCAATTACACCATAATATAAAATGTGGATATACAGATGATGATTATAATGATGGAAGCGATTCGGAATAATTTTGTATTAAAATTTATAGGAACTTAAAAAATCAAATGAAAATTTTAAATAATAGTTTTTTTTTTTAAATAACAATTCAAGCATTATACATTTTGCTATTCTTTCTCTTACATTACAAACATTTAGTATATTGTATATATAAGTATAATGATAATTTATTTTAAGTAAATTACTTGAATAAAAAAATAATTGCAATTTTTATTATAACTTTAATGTTTTTTACTAAACCATCTATTAAAATCGAGTCTCAATAGCAATTGAGCTAAATGTTCACCACTAGGTTGTGAACGAACTCGATTTAGTGTTTTAGTCAACCAGTCCATTAAACAATCGAGCGTATCAGAAAGTGTTTTTAATTCTTCTTTTTCTGTTAGAAGTAAATTAGCAACTTCCCACGTAGATGCTTGGAGAATGAAATCATCACAAAGTCTTAACAAAAGACGTATCAATTTATTTACCTGAAAACAAATAATCTATATTAGATTTATTCCGCGAATAATTAATTTATTATAATAGAAAGTTATTACTAATAATAATAAATCAGAATATATAAAGTCTATTAATTAAACCTACTGGATTCTTTCTCTCTTTAACATTGCCTGCTAAAAAAGTCTGTGACATAACATTGGCCAAAAAAATAGAATGTGCTCTTTGTACGTCTTCAAAATTTTTAGTATTTTTCACATTTCCCTCCATTATAGCATATTGACTCTCTAATACATCCACTTGCAAATAATACTGTAAGTTATCGACAATGAAGATCAAGTTATTTCGTAATTGAATCACACCAATATCGCTAAAATTATAAATACTTTATATAATATATTATATATATGAAATGTATAATGCATAGATAATTTAATCATACATACATATTTTTAAGTTGCATATGTTCGCTCCATAAATTCCATAAATCTATTTGTGTTTTTTTCACCCTTAATAAAAATCGGAATAAGGTATTATAATCATTCAATGCACATGGGCTAAATAATAAATGTAGCGGCCAAACAATTTTATATTTTAGAATTATTAGTCCCCAACCACGTTTTTCTATGAAAAAAATTTTTGAAAATTAAAAATTTTATCTCTTCAATAACAAATAAAAAATGTTGTAATCAGTTATATAAAGAAATCATACCAATAGGATCTTCGAGTTCTTTTTCTGAAAAATCATTACATCCAATCAAATCATCATCATTATCAGTTTTAGTCTCTGGAATTGGTACAGTGAAATTAAAGCTATCCATAGTACTTTCATCACTTAAATGCATTTTTCTTATTGCTATTTGAAAAGCAAGATTAATATCCCTAGATGTATGATTTGTTGGTGTTTTATTTAGAATATGTGCTGTCAGCCTAATAAATTCTCTAAATAAATCGCCACGTCCCATTAAATAGAAGTCTTTCATCGATTTAAGCTGTTGCAAAAGTTGAGCTTCTTCGACTGCAACTTGCCATAATAGTTCAGTTACACATTGTTTTAACTCGTCGATCGTCCTTTCAAATTCGACAATATTAAAAATTGGTTTGGATTGAAGATTTTGAAGTTTTCGAAAATATTCATATTCTTTCTCACCCCATATAGAATTATCAGTTTTAGTGACTACACTGAAATCTATGAAAGAATCTTTAAATTGTAGTAATTACAACAGAAAGCTATTGCATAGAGTTCTTAATAATTGAATAATAATTCCATATAACATTTACCTTTCTTTTGTCTTGGATCATTTCCAAACATTATAATAGTTTGTCCTATAGTTAAAATTTTTGTTGCCACTGATAGTCCGATATGAGAAGGAAGCATATCTATTTGAATATCATAATCCCACATATCCAAGCTACACTTTTTATTATTTGTTTCTTCGTAACCATCTATATTACTTTTTTTTTCTGTAGATGTTGAACTGTTCTCATCATCAGATACTTTTTGAATAAAAAATTCATGATATACATCATCTAGATGCCCATATAAAAGCCAACTTGTTAATTGCTTATAAAAAACTACATGTACACAATGTATCATCCTAAAAACAGAACAACAAAAGATGTATGATATAATAAACCATAATATATACTTAATACTTACTTTTCTAATGCTACTTCAACTTCAGGTATACCAGTATGCATATGCTGATGCAGACATTGTATTAATTTACAACCATGGAGTTTTTGTGTTTTTATCTGCAATTAATACAATATATATAATATGTATATATATATATATACATACACACACACACACACATATATATTAATATTTTAAACCATGCTTATAATATTTTGTTAATCAAAATATGATATATATATATATATATAGAAAATTATTATTTACTTCACGTATAATGGAGTTCAAAACAGAAAATAAGCACACATGTTTTTGTACATGACAAAGTATATAAGATACAGGTGTATAACTGTTAGTTAAAATAGTATTTTCTAATTCTATAACATCTTGATGAAAAGGTTCTAAAGCTTGATTCATCCCATCGCAAAGAGCTCGAAGATAAAGTCCTTCTATATCTTGTGGTTCTGTGTATATAATGGACATTTAAATTTATAATAACATAACATATATATATTTTTAAATACATAATACAATTAATTATCATATAAATAAATACCAGTTTCATTGGTGTCACATGTATGTATTTTAATAAACTCTCGAATTGTATTACATTGTTTGACAATATCAATAATTTTCTTAACTAAGGCACGTTCTCCAGGATGGAAATATTTATCTAAATCTATAGACTAAAATAAAGAAAATTATATTAAACAACAATCAATCGTCAATGAGTTTTGTCTTATAAATTAATGAAATAAATGATTTATAAATAATCTAAAACTTGTCAACTTTAATTTTATTTTCTCACATCAATTTCGAGCATTTCCATCAAACTGGTTGAACAACCCCAAAGGGACACTAAAATTTCATGTAACATTTTAATCAAATTATTTTCTTGAAAACAATGTTATTTATCACAGAAATTTATCGAAGTTTTATACATCGTATACTTTGTTTTTTTCTTTCACTGAAAATTGTTAAAGACCGGATACGATTTGTTTTGTTATGACAACGATCTTAGTAATTATATCACGAACTACTTTAACCCTTTATCTTTATAAATTTCTTTATTGAACATGATACATCAGTTGGCTAATTCATATATAACGAAAATATTCAACTATTAACTGTAATGTTCTTTACTGTCACTCTAATCTCACTTGTCTCTTGTTTTAATAGTAATTGAAAAAGAGTATAAAAAAAAAGTTGTAAAGGATGATAGCTGGATTACTTATTATAAATATTTGTTTTCAATCAGAGCCATCTAGCGTATGTTTCTGAAAGTATACTGTCTGAGATTGAAATGGCTCCTTTTACGAACCGCTAAATTTCTGTATGCATATCTTTCTATTATTTTCAAATATATTTTACCTTATTATAAAAAAAAAACTGGTAAAAATAATTACTTATTAAATGTCGATAAAAAATCGATAAAAGTTCATTATAATTGATTTATTATTTGTTTTTCCTCAAAATATTAATATTATATATATATATATATATATATATATATATATATATATATATATATATATATATAAATTAAATATTAAATA
>NC_140819.1:3850000-3852500 GCF_050613455.1 Vespa mandarinia
CTCTCTCTCTCTTTCTCCCTGTTTCTCCCTCTCCTTTTCTCTTTCTCTCTCTCTCCCTCTCTCTCTCTCTCTCTCTCTCTCTCTCTCTCTCTCTCTCTCTCTCTCTCTCTCTCTCCCTTCTCATATTTAATGAGACAAACTCAATGTCGCTCGATATGAAAATTTAGAAAAATTATCACGGGAAATAAAAAAATCGATCGAAAAAAAAATTTCAAAACGATTACGAATTTAAACGATTTCGGCGAGCGACAAAGATGTGGAACAAGATAATATGGATAAAGATGAAGATATTATTCTTTGTTCTTCGTAATATCGCCAGAACGAGAGTCTATATCCTCGCCAAAACCGAGAAGAGAGAGAGAGAGAGAGAGAGAGAGAGAAAAAGAGAGATAGTGAGAGAGAGACAAAGAGACGAGTACACATCCTCCTCGTTTCGTCATTTATCGAGCGAGCTTACTTCCCTCCGGTAAGCGGCAAGCGGGCCACACTTGGTTTATATACGTGTGTACATACATACATACATTATGATACATTATGGGGAGATCAGTGGCGCGAGGGTGGCCATCGCGAGCGACACCTACCAAGAGGGAACAACTTTATATTATCCCGATCTCTAAAATGTGCAGGTACGTAATTGTTTAGCGTCGCGCGTCGGAACGCAGGCGGGATTCATAAGGAGTACACGCCTCGTCCGACCATCTCTCTCTCTCTCTCCCTCTCTCTTTCTCTCTTCCCCCCCTCTTTTTATCTTTCTTTCTATCTTCCTTTCTCGATCAACATTCGAAAATCACGATCCTTGTCATTTTAAACTACCGTCAACTCGGGGAGACGCAACAAGATGTTCACGCGAAGAGTTGTCTGAGTACTCGTCAATGAGTTGGAGAGAGAGGGAGAGAAAGAGATAGATAGATAGATAGATAGATAGAGAGATAAAGAAAGAGAGAGAGAGACAGAGCCAAAGAGAGAGAGAGAGAGAGAGAAAGAGATAGAGAGAGAGAGAGAAATAAAGAGAGAAGGTAAGAAAAAAGAGAGACAGTTCGGCTCTTTCGTTTTTCATCTGCGCAATAAAGAAAGAGCACCAGGTTTCGTAGCCAATAATTCGGCTAGCGCAACCCCTAGCACCATAAGCGTTGAGAAATGAGCGCGCGCGGGCATGCGTACACGCACGCACGCACACACGCACGCACACACGCGTGTCCGTTTCTATTAATTATCTCATCCATGCGTCGTACGTAGGACGTCTCTAAAAGATATAGGCCACGGCGGTCGTGATCGTTCTCGCGTACACACCCCTTTTTTCGCCACAGGGGATCACGTGTCTCGTCTTCTTTTTCTTCTGCTTCTTCGTGCGACGTACGATTAATCGACGAGAGAGTTCTCAACGCCGGCCGGCTAGGCGAGCGATACCACGTCTTATCGATTCTTCTGGGACTTTCGAGTTGTCGGGAAGAAGAGAAGGAGAAGCAGAAGGAGGAGGAAAAGGAGGAGGAGAAGGAGGAAGAGGTCGAGGAGGAGGAGGAAGAGGAGGAGGAGGAGGTTTGCAGAGAAGGTGGAAGAGGAGAAAGAGAAGGAGTTAGGTAAAAGGCTCTGGATTTTCGTCAGCACCCATCGCAATCGACTGGGAATGGAAGGTGTCCGACGATCTTTCTCTACCTCTTTCTCTTTCTTTCCTTCGGCTACTCTCTTCGTCTACCGCATCGCCGGCCCGGGGGCGTGGACGTTGAGAGCTCTGATTCTTTCGCTTTTTTTTTCTCCGTCTTCTGTCTATCACACTTTATCATTCTATCTTCCTCACGTTCACACGTTTTAGCTCGGTCCCGCGTACATCCTCGACAGCCGTTCGATGCGTTTTTCAACGCGATCGACGACGATTCGTCCTAGTATTCTCTTCGATGCTCTAGCTCACCGAACGGACATCATATCCGTTAGAAGCTCGTAATTGACACGAGCAAACAAGAGACATATTCGACAATGACGATGTTCGTTGATGGAGGCACAAGTTTAAGGACGGGACCGAACGGCTCGAATAAGAGACCCGTGTGTTTCTCTTTCTTTCTTTCATTGTCTCACTGTATGGAGGGGACCCGTGGCAGCCGCTCTCTTTATTTGCCTTGCGGTGTCAGGGGATAGAAATCGATGAGATGACTCAACGACGTTAATATTGGGGGCTATGATCCTACGCACATTAGCGATTCGTGCGTACTACTGCTGCTGGCGTTATTTACGGCTGAACCACCCACATTTGTGCTGCCGCAGCTCGATGAGGTTAAATGTTGTTGTTGTTGCTGCTGCTGTTGTTGTTGCTGCTGCTGCTGCTGCTGATGATGGTGGTGGTGATGATGATGTTGTTGCTGTTGTTGTTGTTGTTGTTGTTGTTGTTGCTGTTGTTGTTGTTGTTGTTGCTGCTGCTGCTGCTGCTGTTCCTGTATTGTCGTACTCCTAAGAATATCATCCGCCGATAAAGGAGTCAGTTTCCATCCAGGCATAAAGTCCAGATCCA
>NC_140819.1:3855000-3865000 GCF_050613455.1 Vespa mandarinia
GAGATTGTAAATTTGAAAAAAAGAAAAAAAAATGGAAAAAGAAAAAAAAAACGAAGAAGAAGAAGAAAAAATTGTACAAAGAGAAAAGAAATTCTGACAGAGAAAAAAGCCTTAAAAATGACTAAGTCTCCTCCCAATCGATTCCTTGAATTCTTTAAAAGGTGAGGGACAAGTATGAAAAGAGACAAAAGGAAAAAAAAAAAAAAAGAAAAAAGAAAAGAAAAGGATAAAAAAATTTTCGCTCGGCGATAACGAAGGAAACTAACTCCTTCCTCCTCCACATTTCCACGTACCTTTCTCTCTTTCATAATTCTCGCGAGTATTGTCTGTATGCTTTTTTTTGTGTAGCTCTTGTATTCAGGGTGAATACGAACAACAAGTTCCAATGTTGATGGTAAAGAAGAAAAACGTAATAATATAGCGTAAAAACGTAAGAAGAAACGTCTATGTTGCGAGAGACGCTAGTCATTGTGTCGACTCGGAAGACCAACTTTGAGATGGTCGGTTGTTCCATCCACCGTAGTGTTTCTCCTTAAAGCCGATAATCGTAAAACGTGGTTCTCGGGCGCACTTGTTGAATCGAGCGCGGTAAACCATAGGGTGGCCACACCACCGACCGGGAGGTACCTTCTGTCGTAACGGATTAGTCGTGTGCCACAGAGAAACGCACGCTTACTTAACTCGCCATAAATCAAACTCGAGAGAGGAGGAACGTGTACAAGAGAAGTATATACTTTCCTCTCCCTTTCCCTCTCTCTCCCTCCTTGTTGTCATGTTTTCCTCTCTTTATCTTTTTTCTTCTTCTTCTTCTTCTTCCTTTTCTCCTTCTTATTTTTCTTTTACTTCTTTGTCTTCTTCATCGTCCTCTTATTTTTCTTTTTCCTTTTCCTCTTCTTCTTCGTCGTCTTCTGATTTTTCTTTTTCTTTTTCCTCTTTTTCTTTTTCCTCTTTTTCTTCTTCTTCTTATCCTTATTCGTATACGTATTCTTATTATTATTTTTATATAATACTTTCTCGTCTCACATCGACACACAAGTTTTCCTTTTCGAATCTTTTCACTTTGCCAAAGTTCCTTTTCTCTTTTTTCTTTCTTGTATTTTTTTTCTTTTTTTTTTTTTTTGTTGTCTTTTCTTGTTTCTTCTCTTATTCCTTTTCTTCTTCTTATTCTTATTCTTTTTCTTTGTTCCACGAGTCGTTGTTATCTCGTAATGTTTCGAAGGAAGACACGTTCCGCGCGAATATACGATGAGCGAAACACATACCAAAGAGCAAAAGAGATGACGAATAAGTGGAGAAGGTTTGCGGTGGATCCGGCTATGCGCGACGATGAGGTAATCTTTGCCGCATGAGTCGGAGTTATCTAGTCAGTTCGGACGAACGAACGAACGAACGAACGAACGAACGAACGAATGAACAAACGAACGAACGAACGTAGGAAAGCTAGGTTCCCGCTGATATTTCATTTGGTAAATATTCCTAAAGAAAATCAATTATTCTTTTAAAGGAGAAAATGTGAATGACGGAAGGACGTTCGATCGAAACGAGATAAGATTTTGTTAACAATGAAATATCTCGAGCAATTTTTATCTTCAAAAAGAACAAAAAAAAAAGGAAAGGAAAGAAGAAGAACAAAAGAGAGAGAGAGAGAGAGAGAGAGAGAGAGGGAGGGAGGGAGAGATGAAAATGATGGAAAAGGAAAGTCTATTCGTTAGGGTATGTAAGTACATAGTACGTAGATTCAACGATTCCCTAGAATCGAATAAAAAGCTGAAAGATTCGACGATGCAAAGTGGAAAAAACGTAGAAAGAAAAGGAGAGAAGTGGAGAAGACTCGAGTTGGATCCGGCTATGCGCGATGATGAGGTAATGTTTGCTACGAGAGTCGAAGTCTATCTAACCAGGTCCGTACCCGATGGAGTTAGAGTCGGGTGACTATACATATTACTTTACGATATAATTCTAATCTTTCGAACTTATAGTCTTCCTCGATTTTCTTCACTTTTTTATTACTTTTTCTCTCTCTCTCATTCTCTCTCTCTCTCTTTTCTTTTTTCTTCTTTTTTTTTTGTTTTTTTCGTTCGTCGTATTCGGATATAACGGTAAGCAAAAAAAAAAAAGCGAAACAAAGATTATCTTTAAAATTTTTTCGAAAGAACGTCAAGAATTTCAAGGACGCAACGTCATTGTCAAAAAATTTAAATAATAAATTTGAAAAATTATTCCGATGTTACGTTAAAATTGATTTTCTCATTGATTTTTATAAAAGATAATCAAAGCCATAGAATGTTTCTTTTCTTTTTTCTTTTTTTTCTTTTCTTTTTTCTTTTTTTTTTTTTTTTTTATATAATAATCTCCGTCGTAAAACGACACAATGGTAACTCGCCACGAGGAGTAGAAGCTTCGACGACGATGATCGTCGTGACGGCATGACGTCAACCGGCCGTGTTATTTTCGAAAGGGGACTCGACGATAGCGTCGTGCAGTGGCGAGATCGCCAAGCTCGAAAAACAGTCGGCTTTGCTGCGACGAACGTAGATATACGAGGCGTCAGCGCATTTAATAAAATAATTATATTCAAAATTCAAAAAGAAATCTTTCTAAAGTAACCATTCAAGATTTATTATCGATCGATGCAAATTATATTATCGATAATTTCTCATTTTTTCGTAATGATATCATTAATAACATCAGCCAATAAAAATTTTTGAAAAATCTTACATTTCATTTTTATTTATCTATTTCTTTATTTATTCATTCAATTTCATCTCCAATTCATTGCTAGTAAAAACTAGAGATAGTAATAGTAATAGGGATAATAATAAAGTATAGGGATAATAATAATAATAACAATAATAATAATAATAATAATAATAATAATGTGTTCTATACAATACACAATTTATTTGAGATCGGATTAGCTACGTCAATGAAACCAAAAAAAAAATATATATATTTTTTTTTGGCTTATATATATATATATATACACATTCAATCAAGATTAGTCATATCAAGACTTCTTGTCATAGTATTAAATATCTGATAAAAAGATATATGTATCTGGAAATGTCATCGTTCAAGTAGATTCTTTGATAAATTTGTTTCCAATTTGTTCGTATCGATCGAATTTAAATCCGAGTTCAGGATGTAATTTTTCTTAGAGAAGAGCCATCGCGATCCTGTACGTTGAGCATACAAACGACTTGAGCAGTGTAAAGTCCGCGGCAGATTAGCGACGTGCTATCTAACAACGAGCGTCGGATAAGATTGCCAGGGCGTTCGTTCGTAAGTACGAACTGACTTCAAGGACTTGCGACGACACGCGCGGCCGAGCGCGAGCACAGTGTCTCTCTTCTGTCTCTTCCTCCCCCCTATCTCTTTCTCTCTCTCTCTCTCTCTTTCTCTCTCTCTCTCTCTCTCTTTCTCTTTTTCTCACTGTCGGAGTATGTTCTTTGCGAAGCATGATGCGCGATGATTCTCGAGATCATCTTGGAATCTAGTTTACCAATCTTACGATATTGCTCTATGATTTATAAATGGAAGAAAAAGAAATAGAACAAGAAGATGCAGAGAAAAACAATCCAATTTATAATATATAATATTTTTGTGTAATCGTGTAGTTGCAATTTTTTCTCCATTAATCTATAAATACGAATATATATATAACATATATATATATTTTTTTTTCTCACAAATAATAATAATAATAATAATAATAATAATAGTAATAATAATAATAATAATAATAATAATAATAATAATAATAATAATAATAATAATAATAATAATAATAACTATTGTGAGTGAATTATTAAAAATAGTTAATCGTTAGAATAAATTGGTGAAAATTATATACACAAGCATGTAGATATATTTATTGTATATATTCTATATATTAATAATGAGTTAAGTTTATTTTTAATAAAAGAAAAATAAAAAAAATAAAAAAAACAGTTTCGTAAGAATTCCTAATAGAATAACTAATAGAATATTGGAGATAACTTGGAATAAATGAAGATAGGAATAGTTTACTCTAATGAACAGAAAAACTAAACAAAACAAATGAGTACACGTACAAGTTTTGCCCACATTTTCCAAACTTTTATCTCTTATACAGATATATAATAATACAAGATTAATATATGATTAACGTATATCAAAATCTTAATCTTAAAATAATAAAATTATAACTATAGTAAATTCCTAGGATGTCGTGAACAAAAATTTGGGGGTGTATCTACACACGCGTAGTGCATCCTGACAACGTATTTTATATATATATATAAAGGTGGTATATTTTATATATATATATATATATATATATATATATACATATATACATATATATATATATGAAGGTGAGTGTGTGCTTATGTACCAACTCGTCGGATAAATACTCTACCCTATATATCGCGTGGCTAGAAGGTTCCTACGAGCCGCTCGGTCCCACATTAGGGGATGAATAAAGGAAGCTCTCCGAAAAGGAGGGTTCGCTCCCCTATATCTTCAGTGATTCTCAACTAGTTCCGACTTGGTGGAATCACGAAGGCCGCTGTTCTATCATTTAATTTTGTAGGAAGAGTTGATAACCACTGGGAAGTAATCTACAAGGGCGCGCGGCATCTGCGATGCCCTAAACGAAGGGTCCGGCCCTATCCTCCGAGGCCGAACTCATAGAAGGGAGAGAAAACGAGAGAGAGAAAAAGAGAGATAGAGATAGAGATAGAGATAGAGATAGAGAGAGATGGACAGAGGAAGAGATGCCGAACGCATCAAGGGTAGAATGTAAAAGAAAAAGATATATATATATATATATATATATATATATATATATATCTTTTTATATATATATATATATAAGACCAGAGCGCGTGCGGATGAGAAATAAAGAGAAAGAGAGTGAGATCGTGAAATAAAGAGACAGAAAAGAAAGATTCGATATCTCAACTGTGTCTCGAGGGAGTTCGATGCCTTTAATTGGCTCGAATGTAGAAAAAGAAAAAGAGAAAATTAAACGGAAGCATCTTAATCCGTTCGTAGAAGGAAACAGTTTTAAGATAAAAAGGTGCTTTACGTTGAAAGGTGAGAGAAAGAAAGAGAGAGAGAGAAAGAGAGAGAGAGAGAGAGAGAGAGAGAGACAGAGAGAGAGAGAGAGAGAGAGAGAGAGAGAGAAAGAGAGAGAGAGAAAGAGAGAGAGAGACTCTTTAAAGATCCATAAGAATGGGACGATTGGAAAGGTCGTAGTTGCTCGTCTCATGATGACGTATGTACGCACGTGGACGCTCGATGCACGTGGGTGGCTCTCCAGTTTTGTGGATGAAGGGAGAGAGAAAGAAAAAAAAGAGAGAGAGAAGGACAGAGAGAGAGAGAGAGAGAGAGAGAGAAAGAGATAGAGAGAGAAATGAAAAAGGGGGACAAGGTGGGGTAACTAAAAAATGGAAGGGAAAAGGGGCCATATGGCCAGGAGAGAGAGAAAAAAAGAAAGAAAGAAAGAGAGAAGAGAGAAAGAGAGGGAGGGAGCGAGCCGGTGTGGGAGCGCGCGTCCCTTTCTCATACATTTTTGTCGCCCTCGGCCTTTTTTTCTTTTCTTTCTTTTTTCTATTTTCTTTTTCTTTTTTTTTTAACACAGCATCTTCCTGCTTACGCGCGCGCAACCGTACGTATATAATACGCGGCCTATCGTATATTCCTTTTCCTTTTTCTTTATACGCACACAATGATCCTCGTGCTAGTTGTAAATTACACGAGGATATCTATTAGCAGACGAACGAACGACGCTATTCGTCGGCTCGAAATTGAATCGAAAACCACAGATAGGAAATTTCTTTTCCTGTATATATTCACCTTCCCCCTCATTCCTCTTTCTCCTCTTTCTCCTCTCATACTCGTTTCGTTTCGAGAGATTTCAATTCGTCGATACGGGGTGGTACGTTTTTATGAGGTGAATCGATCGACCAAGTCGATAAAGCCGATTGTGCAATTATCGAGAAGGTTCTACGAATAGAGAGAACGAGACGAGTTTAATTGTGGTAGTAAGGTAGTAAGCTTTTCTAGTCGTCTAGATCAGAATCCATGGTTACGCTGAGGGATGAAAGAGCAGCAAAGCTGTTTGCTTGCTTACGCGAGAAACCTGTTCGCGAGTGGGCGCAAATTTACGAGGAGACCTACAAGAGATATGCCAAAGGGATGATGATGATGATGATGATGATGATGCTGGTCGTTCGCTTATGTTGGTCGCAGGTGTTCAACGAGAAATACGACAAGAAAAAGGTCAGACCCCTCAGACCAAACGATTAGTGCTTTTCTCGTTTAGTCGCTTGTATATGAAGATCATCCTATTTTTGTGTTTTTCCCTTACCTTTTTTACATTATATTTTCAAAGAAACGTAAACGATATCTCATTAATATAATAATGACGGAGGAATAATGCTAATTACGACGAATCGATTCAAACGATCAATATTGTTCACGTACAATTAGTACTCAAGAGATATATCATAATTGTTGAAATTCAATAAGGATCGGATTATTTTCTCTTTCGTCGAATAATTTTATTAAATTTCGAATACCGTGATCGAACGTCAATTATTCCCACTTAACGTAACAACGCAACAACACTGGGATCTTTATCAACGTTGATAAGTTTATCTTTTATTTCATTTTTATTGCCGTCTATCTTATTCGTAAAAGAATTTATAGTATTACATTACAGAAAGGTAACCGTTCTTATTTTTTTACAAGGATAACGAAAACGGTCGAAATCCTCGATTGATCCGATTATAAAAAAAAAAAGAAAAAAAAAAAAGAAAAAAGAAAAAAACGATCAATAATAGAGTAGACATCAGACGGTAAAACTGTAAATTTGACAGGTAAAAAGGTCGAAAACGTCCGAATGATCTTTTTAAAAAGTATAAGAAAATATCGACGTGAAGTTTTAAAATAATGTACAGAGTTTCGAACGAAGAGAGAAGGGTTTCTGTTCCATTCACGAAAAGTTGGGAAAATCTTTGGAACAGTTTATCTTCGTTTTATTTTTTTTCCTTTTTATCCTTTATTTCCCTACTATGTTCGTAGGTCCTAAATATGGTATATAGGTATACCTGGAGTCCAGGTAGAAGAAATAAGAAATACCAATCGTCCCTAGTCCGTGCTTTGCCACGAAAAGCCTCGAACGAAAAGCGACGAGGCTTGACGAGGGTCGGACGGAGGGCCAACCCAAGGGGAACTTTACCGAACGTTTCGTTTCGACCTGAGCACGTTTGCTATAACGCTGCTGTTATAGCAGGAACGTTCGAGCACAAGGAAGCAAGCAAGCAAGCAGGCAAGCAAGCAACCAGGCAAGCAAGCAGGCAAGCAAGCAGGCAAGCAAGCAGGCAAGCAAACCATAGTGGCACGCTACGCAGCAGCAGCGGTTCTCACGCTCGAATCGAACGTTTTTGCTGTCAACGTGACGACAACAACTACAAAACGCTAAGGATCTAATACAGCGGCTATGCCGCAGTCTGGAGCAAAAGTCTCGGAAACTTAACGTTTTCCACTTTCTTGTCTCACTTGGAAAATCTAACGGAGGATACAAAATAGAAATTGCAACTACTTTGGTAGTAACTAATAAGGTACATTAAAGCCGCTCGAGGAGAAAGTCGAGTCGCGATGGTAGGAGATCGCGATTACGATCTAGACGAGTGGCAGGCAAGCAAAACGGACATGTTTTCTTTCGTCCCTACTTTCTGTGTGCTACGCGGTGTAAGTAGTAGTAATATAATAAATAATAGATCGAGAGAACTTATGGATCAAATTTTGAAAGATTTGTTAAATAAATGAAATCTCTTATATGTGAAAGAAACTTTCTCTTTGTGATATAATGTTTATTGTCTTATAGATAGGTTATCAGTTTCTCTCTCTCTCTCTCTCTCTCTCTCTCTCTCTCTCTCTCTCTCTCTCTCTTTCTTTAACGATTTTCGGAAGAAGTCTTAAAGAAGGAAATGCTGACCATCACCGGGTCCATTCGCATATTCAAAGCAATAGAGAGGGTCAGCAGCATCGAGTACGTTTCTTCTGTGTACGTGTCGGTAAAGCTCTGAGTCGTATTGTTGGCTTCGGAGTAGAGCAACCCGTATGTACCCTCGGTCAGAAAAAAAAGAGGAAGAAAGAAAGAAAGAGAGAAGAGAGAGGAGAGAGAGAGAGAGAGAGAGAGAATGAAAGAAAGACAGAGCGAGAGACGAGGGTTGGAACCTTTTATACGAAGGGTCGGCTGTCGGTCCCTGCTTCTTTTGTCCGGATCGTCGAAGCGACAGCAGAGAAATCCCCCTTCGACGGGTGCAGTCGTTTCTCTGCCTGTCTGCTTGGCATGGCCTGGCCTGGCCTGGCCTGGCCTGGCCTGGCTTGGCTTGGCTTGGCTTGGCTTGGCTTGGCATGGCATGGCTTGGCTTGGTCTGGCTTGGATTGGCTTGGCCTGAGTCTGGCCTGCTTGCTTACTTGCTTGCTTGCTTACCTGTTTGCTCGTTTCATTCTCTCGATCGTACTTACGTCCAAATAGTTCTAACATACGAAGACATGTACGGAACTTCGCAAATGGATCTTGGATCCTGTATTCCCTGGCCATTTGACAAATCGAATCGATTTGTCGTCGATCGAAGGAATACAATAAAAGACAAAAAGGTGGATAAGTTTCTTCGATACGAAATAAACGAAAGAAAAAACGAAGAAAGGAGCGAGCAAACGAATGAGCAACCAACCAACGAGCATCCACAGTCGGTTTGCCGTTGAACGGCCTAGAGCTTGTTGCCTGGCCTAGCCAACAGGCTGGCTTGGGTGTTGGTGAAAGGTGTGGCCGCCTTGGATACACGAGAAAACGAGAATGCAATATTCTCTCTCTCTCTCTCTCTCTCTCTCTCTCTCTCTCTCTCTCTCTCTCTCTCTCTCTCTCTCTTTCTTTCTCTTTCTCTCTCTTTCTTTCTCATACACATATTGCTCATATGTATATAATATATACAGATACATTCAAAGTGATACACACCTACATACGTATCAGCATGAACATGTACGATATATTCGCAAGGAACGTAGCAGAGAGTTCGCCTCTCGAGCGTTCTCCATAATTGTTCTCATCCTGGTGCTTCGTTGTTGCCGAAGGTGATAGGCTCGTATGTACACGTATGTATATGCGTATGCGTGTATACGTTAAAGAGAAAGAGAAAAAAGAAAAAGAGGGAGGTGGAGAGGCATAGGAAAGAGAAGGCAACGATCGAAACGAACGACTCGTATACAGGTGGTCGGAGCGAAACGATCGAAGAGTACCGCTTAATGGGATTCAACGACCTCTCCTGCCCGTGTCGAACGCTGGACTGTCGTCCTGTTGGTCCTCGCGGGATCCTACTTGTTCTCTCTCTCTCTCTCTTTGTCTCTCTCTTTCTCTTCTACTTCTTCTTCCTTCTCCTTCTTTCTCGTCTTAACCGAACATAGGACTTTTCCAACTTGACGTTCCGCGATGCGATTCGCGCTGCATTAACATCTTGCTCGCGCGAGCACAAACACGATATAAGATAGAGAAAGAGAGGAGGAAAGAGGAAGAAAGAAAAGTTAAGAGGAGGGAAGGACGAACAGCAATGGGAAACGTTGCTACTCCGTAGCGGTACTGTCCTTGCTCGATCGCCTCGAGCGATGCTTAGTTCGCGGTAATAAGCGTTCCCGTGTCCTGAGTTATCCAGCTATTTCTATTCTTTTTCGTTGTAATATATATATATATTTAACCTTATATCTATGTATAGGAAAGTACCAAAACGGTAATACTTGGTAAACTTTGATCAAAATAATCTTTTCGATGCAATGTATTTTTTCCTGAACAAAATTCGAAATAGGTTTAGAATATCGTCGATTTTTTTTTTATATACAAAAATGCAAGTACAAATTCAAAATATAAAAGACGAAATAACGATGAAAAAAAAAAAAATAATAATAATAATAATAAAATTAATGTCTATTAGCGGTGCATCCAAAATGAAAA
>NC_140819.1:3870000-3880000 GCF_050613455.1 Vespa mandarinia
ATGGAGGAAGAGGTAGAGGCAATGGTGGTGGTGGTGGCGGAGATGGCGGTGGTGGTGGTGATAGAGGAGAAGAAGAAGAGAGGAGAGAGAGGAGCGGTGTTGCCATGGCAACGCCCCATGCACGAGTAATGCGCCGCTCTTTGTCCGACACGTTCTACATCCTTCTCACGCTGCCCCCACTCCTCTGCCGACGCTTTGCAGTGCCCCCACTCTCTCGGCAAGCATCGTGCTTCTGCGTACAGGGCCGTTCATGCACTACCGCCGTCTATCGACGGTACAGCGAGCGTTTCCACGAGGACGAATAACGGACGCTCTCGAAAGGAGAATACGAGACAACCAGCCAGCCAGCCAGAAGGCAGGCAGGCAAGGAACTTGAGTAAAATCGTCGTAGGAAAGTGGAGTGTAAAATCGGCGTAGGGATATAATGGAAGAGGCAACATTACGCGTATAATCACTAACATTCTTTCTCCCTCGCTCCATTCTAGGTTATCCTTTCCAAGAAATTTTCTCCTTTACATAGGAGATTCATTTTCTTTTTATTTCTTATTTCTATAAGACAAATAATAACTATGTTTCTACGTTTCTCTGAAGAAAATTCTTATCTGTTACTCTTGCGAAAATGCGTTGATATGCCAGAAAACGTAGGAAAATAAAAATAGAAAAAAAAGAAAAAAGAAAAAGAAAAAAAAAAAGAAAAAAAGAAAGAAAGGCCGTTTGAATCGAGCAGTATAGTTGCCGGCATTAAACCACCAGCGTCGTGCCGTACACCACCACCACCACTACCATCAACGCTGACGCCACCGACGCTGCCGTCGCTCCTCCACCACCATCACCCTCTCTCGCCTCATCCCTCGAGATATAGATTTTCCGTTGGAGCCAAGCCACCGTTGGGAGACGTTCGGTTATAGGGGGCTTTGAAAAACGCGTCTTCTTGAAATTACCGACGGAGATAGATGGAAGGAAAGGAACGATAGATACATATATAGAATCGATTCGAAGGAAAGAAAGAGAGAGAGAGAGAGAGAGAGAAATAAAGAGAAAGAGAGAGACCATCCGATACGATATGGGCAGTAGTTTTCTTACGTATGTCCTTTTGCTTTCACACACGTTAGTAAGAAATAGGAAAGGAGATCGATCGAGTTCGATCTCTTCTCGTCGTTCTTCCTCCCCTTTCATTTCGAAAAATAAGAGCACGTTGTGCGTGACGAAACGTTCTCGACGTTTCACCTTCGTGTTACCTTCGATAAAAGTCCAAGAATAATGCAAAAGAGTGAGTCGGTCGATAAGGATAGAAAAAGGGAGAAAGAGATAGGTATAGAGATAGAGATAGAGAGAAAGAGAAAAAGCTAGAAAAAAGAGAGAGAGAAAAAGGGGAGTGAAAAAGATAAAGATAAAGATAGAAAGAGAGAGAGAGAGAGAGAGAGAGAGAAATGAGACGTAGAGAAAAAGAACAAAAAGAGAAATGGAAAGACGAAGGGGGTAGGAGGATACTAATCGTACGATGATGCCAAAGAGAAACGAAGGTATCGTTCTCGTCCGTGTGAAACTGGTTTGAGAGGATGTGATGCGGGCACGCACGCATACTCACGCCTTGAGAGAGTCCACCTTGAAAATTCCTCCGTGGAGAGCGCGCGAGCGCGCTCGCCAGAAGATAGAGAGCAAGCGAAAGAGATAGACAGAGAAAGAGAGAGAGAGAGAGAGAGAGAGAGAGAGAAAAAAGCTATCGTCACACGCGCACACGATCTGTTCGGTCGGTAGGGAAGAGAAGAGGTAAGATCGTGGCGGCGTCCTTGCGCCGAGATGACCCATTTCAATGAAAACGTATACCACACATGTTATATACGCATGTACATACACAGACAAAGCACGCAGGCGCGCGCTCACACATACATACACACTTTCTTATCGAAGATATTTGATGTTAAAAAGTCCCATTTCCCATCTCCCTTGCACCCGCCTCCAAAAAGTAGAAAAAAGAGAAAAAAAAATGGGGGAAACAAAAGGAAGAAAGAGATGAGAGAAAAAAAAAAATAAAATAAAATAAAAGGTGCCGAGAGAGTAGCACGATTTATCTATATCTCTTTTTCTCTCATTCTGAAATAATACATAAGTTCTAAATTAGGTATATCACCGAAAAAGTATACTTTGTGTGCGTATAAGCGAAAGAGTGAGAGATAGAGAGAGAAAGAGAGAGAGAGAGAGAGAGAGAGAAAAGCGTACGTGCGGCGAGAACGATATAACGTAGCTAAGCACGTAAATGTATAGGTGTACATATATACATATATAGGTATACCTTTTGATATATATATATATATAGTGTGCGTATATACAATGTGTATATATATTATATGGCGCAGGAAGGGAGGGGGTGGAGAAGGGGGGCTAGGGGCGTGGTGGATCGTGAGAGAGCGAGAGGTAGAGAGAGACAGAGAAAGAGAGAGGGGTGGCGGCCGTTCGATAGCGGACGCACGTGGCTGTACTTCTCGAAGCCGCCGCCATGGCGCCAATGTCCTATTAACCCTCGGCAAGCACCACCCACGCAGCCACCCCTTGGAGCGTCGCGCGCAGGCGTCTAACTTACTTAAAGGACACTGACTCCTACGCCGCGCCGCGACGCTCCTTTTCTTTTCTTTTCTTTTCTTTTCTTTTCTCTTCCCTTTTGCTTTTTTTTCCTTTCCTTTCCTTTCCTTCCTCCCCTCCTTTCTCCTCACTCTCTCTCTTTCTCCCTTTCTTTTCTCGATCTCTGGGTATAACGTTGATCGATGCCGTCTTCCACGTCTTTCACGTATTCCACTCATTCTTTCTCTCTTTTTTCTTTCCTTTTCTTCTCTCTTTCTCTCTCTCTCTTTCTCTCTCTGTCTCCTTCTCTCTCTTTCTTTTCTTTGACATTAGATAGAAAAATAAAACAATAAAAACGAAAGAAAAACGATCGTAGGGATTCGTCGTAGGGATATATTATTTTCGAGTTCCTCGAAGTATAAAAAAGGAAAGAAAAAAAATAGACGAAAAATAGAAAGAGAAAGAGAAAGAGAAAGAGAGAGAGAGAGAGAGAGAGAGTGAAAGAGAAATAACATTGCTCGACACGATACCGCTGCACTTCCTCCAGAGGCTTACAACGAGTAGAATACATCCTAGTACGTATGTGCGAGATATATAGAGATAGAAGACGAAGAGAGCTTACGTAACGTCGAGACGCTTCGCAAGAGAGAGAGAGAGAAAGAGAAAAAAAAAGAGAGAAAAAAAAGGCATAAAAAGAGAGAGAACACAAAATAAAAAAAAAAAAAAAAGAAAAAAAAAAGAAAACGAAAAATAAAAAATAAAAAAAAAAGACAATAAAAAGAAGAGAAACACAGTTGACGTAAACGTAGTTCGTGGGCATTAAAACGAACCTTATAATTTGTCTCTTAACTTGAAATTCTTCGATTTGAAAAAAATCGATAGTAATACATATGTATATACGTGTATACGTATAGATACGATTTTGTGTGCGTGTGTGCGTGTATATATATATATATATATATATATATATATATATATAATGCGAACGTAATAGTAAGAGCAAATAAAAATACATATTTTTGTCGATGGCGAATCGTCAACGAAGAAGTCGATGCGAGGAGCAAGCGACGCCGTCGGCGTCGACGACGGCGACCAAGTGAATTGCGTAACACCGGCGACGCGGGCGTAAGCTCGCTGACTCTCCCGATAAGCACCCCACCAGAGCCCACCACCAAAGGCTCGCGTTACGTGTGTGCGGCCTCGATACGCGATACGAGTCGCGCGCGAGCGCAATTCTTTCTCTCTCTCTCTTTATCTCTCTCTCTCTCTCTCTCTCTCTCTTTAAGATGAAAGGAGAGAGAGATAGAAAGAGAGAGAGAGAGAGAGAGAGAGAAGAAAAAGACGGAGGAGTTGGATGGACACGAATAGACGCGACTCCTACGCGTTCCACCTCGATACGTCCATCCATTAGAAAGAGAAAGAAGAGAAAGAGAAAGAGACTCTGCAAACTGCTGCCACCTGAGCGTGATTCCTCAAAACCAACCTATCTCTCTTTCTCACTCTCTCTCTTTCTCTTTTTCTTTCTCTCTCTATTTCATTTTATTGTATATTTTATTAGATAACGCTGCATATTTTTAAATTTGTCTAAAATTCTAATAATTCTCTATCTAATATTTTCCTGAGTTTTCTATGAATATTGTTTGATATCTTGCTTCTCCTTCTTTTTTTTTCTACGTATATTTGACGTATTACCGTTGAGAAAGAGAGAAAGAGAGAAAGAGAAAGAGAGAGAGAAAGAGAGAGAAAGAAAGAAAAAATAAGAGAGAGAGAAAGAGAGAGAGAGAAGAATTATTTCGTAAGGGATGAAAAAGATTCACCTTCGGCATTAACCTTCGATTTGATCCCTTACAATAGACTAATTCTCTTTCTCAAGGGAGACTCGACATAACCTAAAATAAGAACGAAGAGAACGTAGGTGTCCTCCAACCTCTTCCTCCTCCTGCAATGCGGAGTTTCAAAGGCAAAGTTTGGAAAGACGGAGAGAGAGAGAGAGAGAGAGAGAGAGAGAGAGAGAGAGAGAGAGAGAGAGAGAGAGAGAGAGAGAGAGAGAGAGAGAGAGAGAGAGAGAGAAAGATAGATAGATAGATAGATAGATAGCTAGATAGATAGATAGATAGATAGATAGATAGATAGATAGATAGATAGATAGATAGACAGATAGAAAGAAAGGCAGATAGATAGATAGATAGAGAAGAAATGGTAAGAGAAAAGAAGAGATGAGAACGATCGAGGTGGTGTCGCAGGAGGCGACCAACTGTCTAAGATCGAGTATAGCGTTTCATTCGATCGAACCGAATCGCGGAATCGAAGCCCTCTCTCTTTCTATCTCTCTCTCTCTCTCCCTCGCGAAGTAGTACCCGTCGATAGAGGGGGAGGGGAGAATGGAGGCGCACCGACCGAGTGAGAAAGAGACAGAAAGAGAGAGAAACGAAGAGGCACGTGCTACCGAAAGGAGTGGTGGGAATGTAAGTTATGCGCAGCACGTGATCTTCGGAGATCCGTCCGAGCGTTTCTTCGGGGGACGTGTCTCTTTCTCTCTCTCTCTCTCTCTCTCTATCTTTCTGTCTCATACACACGCATGCACATATACACAGTTGATATATTTGTGAGCATGAGTACGTCCAAGTTACTACTTCGGCCCCACGTGGGGCAGAGCGCGATGCTTTTTTCCGATACCGGCGGCCCACCGCGAAAGGTAGTGGAAAGTGTCTGTATGCATATGTATGTGTGTGTGTATGTGTTTGAAGAGAGAGAGAGAGAGAGAGAGGAGGATGAGAACGATGCACCCACGTTCTCGTTACTTCCTCCACGTGTGTTTCGCACGTCGCACGCGACCCCTTCCAACATGAACATATATATATTTATTTATGTATTGTAACTATGTATATAAGAATACTGTAGAGTTCGTTGTGTAGTAATTAGAGACGAATTAGAAGTGCACGCTTTCGTTACTTTTTCAAGAGGATTATTCATGATCCACATTAGATTCTTTATTTTTCTCTTTCTCTTTCTCTTTCTCTTTCTCTCTCTCTCTCTCTCTTTCTCTTTTTTCCTTTCTTTCTTTCTTTTTAATATCAACAATGTGCCAATTTGTAAAACTAATTAAAAAATTAGTTACATACGTGGAAACAATAATGTCTCATATACTTTTAAAACGGGCGATAGTAGGTCCGATAGTATGGCGATAGTATAGTTGTTATAATAAGACCGAATGAAATAAATTCTATATTTAATCTAACGCGATCGAAATTTTTAATTATAGAATAACGAGAAAGAAAATATCATATTATTGTAGGAAAATATGGAATATTCGATCGCATAAAGTACGTCTCTCTATGGCCGAAATCGAATCGAATCGAATCGAATCGAAACGCACGAATATATATATATATATATATATATATATATATATATATATATATTTACGTTTATGCATGCATCCCATCTACTATATACATACGTATATACGTACGTATTGTATTGTATTGTATTGTATTGTATTTTACTCGTACTCGTGGCAATGAAACAAACACGCAGGAGTGCTTGACTCTTTCTCTCTCTCTCTCTCTTTCTCTGTCTCTCTCTCTCTCTCTCTCTCTCACTCTCTCTCTCTCTCTTTCTCTCTCGTCAATGGAGAGTCTACTCGGTCGTTACTCGTTTATGGCTGGCACGTACCCATAGAAGAAAACAATGGGGGAGGGGGATGTTGGGGGGATTTTAAAGAGCGGAAAAATGAGGGTATGATCGCAGACAGAGGAAAGACGTGCTAATTCCAAGGGTATTAGATCGAGGGTTGAGAAGGAAGGAGGAAGGAAGAAAGGGCTGGAGGGAGGAAAGGAGATAGAAAGGGAGGGAAAGAGGTACATTGACATTCGGAATACCTTCGGATATGCTGAAGAAGAACACGAGAATGGGGCTTGTCGGTAAAGAAAACCAAAGAACGGAGGGGTCGACATGGCACCTGCTGTTGTTATTGGTACGTAGACGAGTCGCATGACGAGACCACACAACAATAAAAGAATGTAGTAGTCGCGTTTCTAACGCAGGTGCCATTATTCTTCTTTCATTATACGATGTAAGAAAAGGGAAAAATAAAGAGAAAGAGAAAAAGAGAGAGAGAGAGAGAGGCGCCTAACGGGCATTTATACAAAAAGCATGACAGGAGCATTAAATTTGGGTATAGAGATACTTTAGAAACCGATAAAGGTAAAATTATCTCGGTTAATAAATAGAGAAAAAGAAAAAAGATAAAGAGACAAGAGAAAAGAAAAGAAAAATATATGGGGATTATATATATACATCGATGATCGTTTTATTGTATGTTTAACCTTAACCTACCGCAAAGTGTATACCCTTCCCCTCCCCCTCTCTCTCTCTTTCTCTTTGATTCATTTAAAAATCCATAGAAGAGAAGTGTGCGGAAGCTAAGTGTTATCGATATCTCCTCCTTTTTTCGAGCTGAAGCGTGTGCGTAGGCACGTGTCACATGCTACCTACGCTATTCCTAACGGTTACGCCAACCACGAGATTCTCGTGGTTTCTTGCTTTTTCTTCTTTGCCTTCGATGATAAGACGACGGTTGTCGTCGTCCTCGTCGTCGTCGTCGTCGTCGTCGTCGTCGTCCTCATCGTCATTGCCGTCGTTTGCTGTCGTTTGCTGTCGTCGCCGTCGCCGTCGTTGTCGCCGTCGCCATCATCATCGCCGTCGCCGGCTACACGTACGTACATACATACATAAAATACATACATACATATACGTACGTACGTACCGTTATCACGATTCACGGTGTGCTTTGATTCTTTTTTTAGCTTTTACGCATCAACGGAGAGTAGTGCCGCTAGTGATGGGTTCTTATACTGTTAAATTGTACGTGCCGATTATACGCTACTTATACATAGAAATGGAGAAAGAGAGAGAAAGAGAAAGAGAAAGAGAGAGAGAGAGAGAGAGAGAGAGAGAAATAGGCAGATAGATAGAGATAGAGATAGATAGAGAGAGAGAGAGAGAGAGAGAAAGAGGTAGAGACTAGTCGGTTTCAGTCATTGTGATGTAACGTACAGGAGAGAATGGACCAACGAACGAGAAGAAGGGGTGGATAAAGGGGGTCGTGCCATGGGGGGTAAGGGGAGGGAAAGGGGGTTGCACAGAGAGAGAGAGAGAGAGAGAGAGAGAGAGAGAGAGAGAGAGAGAGAGAGAGAGAGAGAGAGAGAGAGAGTAGAAACGGCCTCCTCTCCAGCAGGCCATTGCGCCACGTGCTTTTCGCGGCGAAACTATGCGGCCGCACACCCGCACCGAATTTATGAATGGGAGAAGCCTATTGACAGATAGCCGCACACCGATAACTCGACGGACACGTCCCTGTCGTTTGAGCAGCAACGTGTTAAAACCAACGATAACACATAACTCGACGATACGTTTTAAACGGTCGATTCACGTTCCATCTTCTCCTCCTCCTCCCTTCTGATCGTCCTCGTCGACCTCGTCATTCTCGTCCTCGTCCTCGTCCTCGTTCTCGTCCTCGTTCGTCTACGAACGACGAACAACAGAGGACAATATTTTGCACGATAACGAAACACGCACGGTAGCGCCCGAGTTCCGTACTATTTCGTTTTATTTATCCATCCTCGTAGCTACTTTAGCACACGTTTTTCGACGATTATCTCTCGAAAATGGACGATGCGTACGATACATGGCTTTTACGTATATATACGTGTGTGTGCGTGTGTGTGTTTGTGTATGTGTATCAATGAGCGTACTACAAAACGATGAAGCACTAGCGACACTCGAAACCTATGTAAATATATAACTTCTCGAATATTGTACGTAGCATTTTCGAGATCTCTCTTCCAACGAGAGTACTTTTCTCTCTCTCTCTCTCTCTCTCTCTCTCTCTCTCTCTCTCTCTCTCTCTCTCTTTCGCTCTTTCGCTCTTTCGCTCTCTTTCGATTTCTACGATTTCGAAAATATTTTCACGATGAAAAATATGTCACGGCTATTAACATCAATGAATCTCATTACACATTTGTCGTATCGTTCTTTTACAAATGATTTAGAAATAAATAAAGAAAGATGATCTTAGAAGAACGTCTTCGAAGAAACGAAATAGACAGATATCGTTGTGAAGGAAGAAGAAGATCGTAGAAGCCGACCGTCGGAAAGTTTCCGAAGGCGAACGTCGCGTTATAATACGTATTTACTTGTCTCCACGAATAATGGTTACCGGCAAAACAAAATTTTCTGATATAACAAGCCCTGACCTTACGATTCTTTTTTCTGTTTCTTTTTTCTTTCTCCGCCCCACTCCGCTGCCTCGCATCCCACCCCATCCCACCTCCTTAAACGATGTAACATAATACCATATGGTAAATAATTGGCGGACGATAAATGAAGTTATGTTAACTCGATGATGTCCTTTGAGAAAAATTGAACGGATTACATTTCCCCTCCCCTCCAGTCATTGCTGCTATTAGAAACAACTTTGGAACTAACTAATACTTCTTACTCCACGTCGAGAATTTCTACTGACAATCGGTGAACCGTCGGCGAACAATTCCTCTCCCTACCTAACTCTCTCCCTCTCCGATCAATGCGAATGCAGTATTAGTTCGTCGGCAGAACTATCTTCCTTCTCTCTCTCTCTCTCTCTCTCTCTCTCTCTCTCTCTCTTGCGCGCGCGCGCGCGTCCAATAGTCGAATATATGTATATACATATATACATATATATATATATATATACATACATACATACATATACATATATACATATCACTATATATACTAGAGATCCTTCGAAACTTTCATCAATTTCGTCCTGCCTTTTAGTCCTCCAATGATTCTCTTACGTAACGCCCTCCACACGCGTATACTTTTTTCATGAATTAATACACACACACACATACACAAACCACGAATAAAATTGTTTACGTGCGTATCTGAGTTAAAATCAAAAAAGTAAGATTGCTTCGAAAAAGTATCGTTGTTTGCTTTTGAAGGAAAAAAAAAAAAAAAAAAAAAAAGTATATGCCACACACACATAGGCATACGTACACGCACGCACGCGCGCACACACATACACACACACACATACCTATATATATATGTATTACTTTTTCTACCTAACGAATAGATTATTTTTCGTAGGACGTGTTAAATCGAGTTGCAGGAAGCGAACGACTGTAGAATCGAACTTTGCGCGGGCATCGTGTTTCGATAGCTGACGCGACGGAAAGGATTGATCCACGAGTATTTCATGTTGGACACGACTATCTTTATCGCTTAAAAATATGCTTATATATATATATATATATATATATATATATATATATATATAATAAAAAAAAGAAAACAAAAAGAGGAAAAAGAAATTGATGAAAGAGAAAAAAGACAAAATATATAGAGAAAAAAAAGAGAGAGAGAGAGAGACAGTGCGAGAGAGAGAGAG
>NC_140819.1:3890000-3902500 GCF_050613455.1 Vespa mandarinia
TCACCCCCTTTCCCCCCTTTTCTCCCGAACCCCTTCTTCCTCATCCTCTTACTTCCATCTTTCTTTCATCCTCCTTTAACCCTGACCTCCCGTAAAATACACGGAGAAAAAGACTTTTCCAGCGTGTACGCACGACCGAGCGGAGTCGACTCCTTCTCTTTTTCCTCCTCCTCCTCTTCTTCCTCTTGCAGCACGTTGCTGCCCGTGGCCGAACTCATGAATGGACCGCGACTCTGCTCCTCCTCCTCCTCCTCCTCCTCCTCCCATCCATCCCACTCTCTCTCTCTCTCTTTCTCTTTCCACCCTTCTATTTACGAGCTCACCGACCCGACGCTTTTATCGTTGTCCTCCGTGACCGAAGTGGTTCCACTGCTCTCGAACGCTCAACTTTGCGATCGGATCTTACATAAATCGAGAGAATGTCTTTTTCTTTCCCTTTCTCTCTCTCTCTCTCTCTCTCTCCTTCTTTCTCTCTCTCTTTCTCTCTTCCTCTTCAAATAAAAAGAAACAGAAGAGGAATAAGAATAAGAAGAAGAAGAAGAAGAAGAAGGAGGAGGAGGAGACGAAGGAGACGAAGAAGAAGAAAGAGAAGAAGAAAGAGATGGAGAATAGAAGGAAGGCGGTACTGTAAACATGCTCGCGGGCTCTGACTCCGAGCGCTCGGAGGTATTCGCATAAACTCCTAAACGGGGTCATTAATGCGAGTCGAGGGAGGAGGCTGGAGAGAGAAGAGAAGAGAGGAAGGGGAGATCCCCGCCTTGACCTACGACAAATTTCACGGCTCTCAAGTTCGAGTCCGGCCGTACGCGAGCGATCGCGTTGCCCTATCAGTCGGGATCATTAATGTATTCCAACGTTCTACGTATGGTACGTATCTACTATGTATCTACGTACCTACGTTTACATCTATGTACGTATACATATATATATATATACATATGTATATATGTATATATGTATATATATGATCGTAGGTTAGGTCGCGTGCCCACGCGGTGTATGTATTCTCTCGCGTGTCTCTATGGTGGGAGAGAGACTTGGGGGAACTCGGGTTAGAGAGGAGGATGAAGAGGAGGTGGTGATGGTGGTGATGGTGGTGGTGGTGGAGGAGGAGGTCCGGTAACAGGAACCGAAGTGTCGTAAAACTAATCTCTCAGATACACACCAATTACGTAATCCCTATCTGATCTCTCTTTCCCTCCTTCTCCTCCTTTTCGTCCGGTCGCCATCCTTCTCGCTCTTTCTCACTCATTAAACAACTTAGAGCTCCAGCACGCGTATCCTCTTTCGTGCCGCGTGCTATTCTCTTTCTCTCTCTTTCTCTCTCTCATTCTCATTCTCTTTCTCTTTTTCTCACTCGTCTATCTCCGTTTACCAGCAATTCCACCGCTTCTGTGGCGGCCCGTTTATGCACGACCTGCCCCAACGTTCCTCATCGTCCCTCCCTCTCACACTCCTTCTTTCACTCTACCACATATAACATCCATAGCTAGTTTTCATCTCTCTCTCTCTCTCTCTCTATCTCTCTCTCTCTCTCTCTCTCCCTCTCTTTTCCTCTCTACGAACGATGTCGCACCGCGTGCTGACTCGCGTCCATGCATTATAAATATCTCCAAATATCTCGCGTTCCTCGTTCTCCGATCGTCGACTCCCACCTTCTCTCTCTCTTTCTCTCTCAATCTTTCTCTCTCTCTCTCTCTCTCTCAATCTCTCTCTCTCTCTCTCTCTCTCTCTCTCTCTCTCTCTCACTCACTCTCTTTGTACTTCCTTCTCGTACATACATACATACATACGTACATACGTACATACGTACATACATACGTGCGTAGACACGCGGTATGCTCGTTGCGCGCGCCGTCGACGCGAACGAGTAACGCTCTATCATCCGTCAAAACCCACGTGGTAGTGCTCTCCTCGTTTCTATGATAAGAATCGATAGACTGTTACTCTCGCGCCCTTTTCCAAGCACTTTACTTTTTTTCCTCCTTCTTCCGCCTCCTCATCCCACCATTTATAAACCATCGGCTATCACCGTCACCGCAATTGCCACAACTATCATTATACGATTACTATTATACTCGTATTCGTTTAAATTAATCGTTCGTAAATACATCTATTCGTATTAATATGATTAATACACGTGCGTATATCTGTTTATATATGCATACGCTCATGTATATATGCGCGCGCGCGCGCGTGTGTGTGTGTGTATACGCGCTCACACTCGCATGTATGTATGTGTGTACGTGTTTATAGTTACCACTTCCTATTGTTTTTTACTCTCTCCCCATTTTTTGCACCACCAGGAAATCACAAATCCGTTCGAACGATCGACCGACGGAGTATCGATCGAAAACCATAAGAGCCCTCGATTGCTCTTTCTACCGACAGAGGGCATATCTTTTGAGGATCAAAGTGTTTTTTTCTTCCTTTTGCTTCTTTCCTTCTTTTTTATTTTATTTTCTCTCTACGATCAATTACGATATAATATACGTAAGATCGATGATTAATTTTATATGTCTGATAATTGTTAAAATTATATCCTTCGTAAACTTATAACTCGTATTTGTCTCGTATTTATATCTGTTAAGTTTCATATAATTTTTTCTTTTCTTTTCTTATTCATCGTCATCTCATATCTGAGTATTAATGTCACAGAAATACAATGTTATACACGATGCAACGTCTAATATATAATAATAGAAATTATATCGTAGGTTTTACGTTATATACATTTTCGAATTACGGATACGAAAAAGAATTGGATTATTAAGGATTAATTTTTTACTTATTAAACTTAAGTTGAAGGGATGAATTGCTCTTCTATTTCTTTTTTTTTTTCTTTTTTTGTCTTTTTCATAGAATACTTTATGAATGAATTTCCTGAATTCGTTAATATTATTCGAATCTCATGTGAATTTCGAGATACATATTTCATATTTCATCATCATTCTACTACACAGCAATTATCTATTAGTGTATATATATATATATATATATATATATATATCATACTTATATAATTAATTAATATTTCGTTTGATGTATATCATGTAATACATAACATAATCTATAAGATTTGAACATCAGTGGAATATACATACATACATGCATACATATATTTTTATTATATATATATATATGTATATACATATATATATATATATATACATATATATGTATTCTCATAAATGACGTTTAACAGGTGAATCGATCGAATCAGTCGCACCTGTTTTCCCCCTTTCCGTGAAAGACTTCAATCGTGACAGAAGTTTCGTAGTCGACGCGTCAGCCCCGTTGACGATATCGAGACGATCGATGCGAAGGACGCACGACCGGACGTTTCGTGGGCATCTTTGACAGTGATCACAAGATCGTGAAGGTGCGATCTCTTTGTTATTGCGGTTACATGTCTTTCTTTTTTTTCTATTTTTTTCCTTAAGCAATGCAGGTGATTGAATTCTTTTCTTTTTTTTTTCAATTAAAAATAATTTTCAGTGCATTTTAATGTATATAATATATATATATATATATATATATATATGTGTTGCATTCTATATATCATTATATTGTATTTTTAGTATATTATAATATGTACTATAAACTTAATATATGCGATAATATTGCATATTAATTTATAATAATCATTATATATATATATATATATATATATACATACATATATAAAATATACATTATTTTTTCTCTCTCTTTCTCTTGTAAATAAATATTTATATATTTAGAATGTATAATAATTAATAATATAATTGATAATATAATTAATAATAATAAAAAACCGAATACGTTCGTTTCGTCTGCTGACACTTTCTGCATCTTGCAAAAAGCGCTTGCCTCATTCTACTACTCAACGCTCAAGGTTGCCTGCTCGGTTAGCATTCCAAGTTTCGAAGCGATGAAAAGCATGTTTCTCATCGATGCCAAGCATCTTACATATATATATATATATATATATATATGCATAGATATGTAATATACGCATATATATATATATATATATGACTATATGCATAGGTATATGCCATAATAAAAAGCACATTTTCGTTTTTTTTTTTCGTAAAATTTTCTACGATACTCTCTACCATAATTAAATAACGACGAGATCTTGCACGACACTGACAATAATCCAAAGTAGAAAGAATTTAATAGTCTTGGAGGTCGAAAGAGGACCAGACCGAAGAGGGTTCTCACTTCTCATCAACAGCTGTCGCCTTTCTACTTGTTGAATTCGCTTTTCCTCGTTCATACGATTCTCTTTGTCTTTATCTTTCTTTCTCTCTCTCTCTCTCTCTTTCTTACACACACATACACACACACACACTTGATCTCTATTTCTTTCTTACAACTTCTTTCATTTTATTGTAGAAACTTACTATCAGGAATCAGTAGAACTTTTTCCAACGATAATATATTCAAACACGTTCTCTCTCTCTCTCTCTCTCTCTCTCTCTTCCTCTATCTATCTATCTATCTATCCCTTATAAATCATACGTCAAAAAAAATATTATCTATGATCATTTAAAAGCACATTTATTATTTCCTATCTATGTATATTTCGTTGAGTTAAAAAGAATGAAGAAACTTTTGATTATTAATTCAATTACATTTTGAATACTCGATCAAAGTTATTATTACTTTCGGACTTTGATCTTCGACAGTAGAATTGTTTTCCTCTTCCCTCTCCTCTCTCTCTCTTTCTCTTTCTCACTCTCTCTTTCTCTCTCTCTCTCTCTCTCTCTCTCTTTCTCTTTCTCACTCTCTCTTTCTCTCTCTCTCTCTCTCTCTCTCTACTTTCATCAAACAATTTTTTCCTTTTTGTATTTGATATATAAATTTTTACAAACGTTTACAAACTTCTTTATTCTATTTCTCTCTCTCTCTCTCTCTCTCTCTCTCTCTCTCTCTCTCTCTCTCTCTCTCTCTCTCTCTGTCTGCGTGCTTTTAAAATCATATCTTTTATTTCATATTCAAATTCCGAGGTATTAAAGTGGACCTACCATTTTAATTATTAAAGATTATATTGTGATGCTAGATCATAGTTATGTTACTATTATCTCTATACTTTAATCTCATGTAATAAAATTGTTCTCTCTATCTCTCTCTCTCTCTCACTCTCTTTCTCTCTCTCTCTCTCTCTCTCACTCTCTTTCTCTCTCTCTCTCTCTCTCTCTCTCTCGTTTTCTTCCTGTTTCTCTCTTTCTCTCTTTTTCTCTTTTTCATCATGCAGCTTCACTTTTCATATGCCTTATATAAATCTTGACTACTGTGTGCATAAACTTTCAACTTTTACCTTTTTTAAAATCTCACTTTAATTATTTTATCCTTTATCTACCAAGAAATTAAACCCAAACCTTATAGACCACTTATTAATGATAATATTTTGAGATAATATAAAAAAATTATGTCGCCATTATCTGCAGACATTAATTACAACTAATAGAATCGTTCTCAACCTCCCTTCTTCCCTCTCTCTCTCCCTCTCTCTCTCTCTCTCTCTCTCTCTCTCCCTCTCTCTCTCTCTCTCTCTCTTTTATTTTTTCTCTCATTAATCAGTTCAACTTCTTTATGCGTTATACACGAATCCTCGGGGAACATCAATGAAACTACCATAATTGACCTCACCGTTCTCCACGCAAACGAATTCAAAGTCGCAATGGAAACGCATGCAAATAGGTGCGAAAAGGTCGACTGATGGTGGATTCGAAACGGAATGAGAAAGTAGCGGTTATAAACGGAGCAGCCTCGTGTTCTCCTAGGCACCGTGCCTTTCTTCATGCCTGCCCTAAAGTAGGTCAACGACGAAAGAGGAGCAAGAGGACGGGGGAGTGGAGCGAAATACGTGCGAGGGCCACGCAACAACTCTCGTTGTTCTCTTTCGGTTCGTTCGTGTCGAAAGGAGAAAGAAGAAAGAAACCTGGACTACTCGTTGGATTCTTTTTCGAACCAAGGCACGCGGTTTACGTGAGAAAGACAGAGACAGAGCAAGAGAAAGACAGAGGCAGAAAAGGAGAGAGAGAGAGAGAGAGAGAGAGAGAGTCAAGGTCACGATGCAAAGTAGTAGTCGGCTATGCCGGCTACGTCGACGTATACTCGGGATCTCGAGTATGCGACGGTGCTCCGGGGGTAGGGTGGGGTGGGGTGGGTGGGATGTGATGGGGGTGGGGGATAGGGTAGGGTCGGGTCGGATCTATCTCTCTCTCTTTCTCTCTCTCTCTCTCTCTCTCTCTCTCTCTTTCTCTCTCTCTGTCTGCCTCTCTCTCTATCATCGTCTCGCTCCTATCTACCATCGGATTCCGGGCGCGGCGCCCTCGAATTTCCCGCGATTTTCCCAACCCATTGCCCATTGCGAGCTCTTCCCTTCGAAGGTCCCGTCGCGTGCGAACGTATAAGTATGTAGATGTGAATATATATGTACATACGTGCACAATTCCTTCTTCTTCTTCTTCTCCTTCTCCTTCCTTTCTATTCGATCTCTTTTTTCGATCTCTCCGTCTATCTCTCTGTCTGTCTATATGTCTGTTTGCCTTATCCCCTATTTTATCTACATTCTCGAGGATATGCGTTTCAGATTTGTATAATTGTTTCTTTTTTTATTTTTTTTTTTATTCATGCGCTTTCTTATTCTTAGATATATCGAGATTTATATTCTTTGTATATATTTAGATATGTATGTAATACCGATGGACGGATAAAAAAAAGAAAGGTTAATTAATTTATAGGTAAGATAAATTTTTTGCACGATTAAAACTATATAAACTGGATTAATATATTTCTGCGTTGATATACTTTTTCTCATTGTACGTATAGTTTCTTTTTTTAAATTTCACGTGTGACATGATCATATGTTATCAATTTGTTAAGTTTAATATTTAACGTTTGCGATCTTAAATCGCAATATTCAATATTATTATTTCATCTTCAAAATGCATAATAATTAATAATTTTTAATTATAATTATTTAATCGATCGATCTGAGAATTTTAATCTTTCTCTTATACTTCATATATTTATAATTCTATATATTCGTAGTCAAAATCAATGTATTCGGTTTATAACAGAATTGTCAACTATGCTTATGAGAAAAAGAAGATTTTCGACAAAGATTTCGAAAATTTTTTTTACTTCTGAAAATTCTTTTTTCAGAAGTACAATTACAGTAATACCTTTAAAGGTAAAGTGACCATTTTCCAAGTATAAAGGTAAATGGACTTTAACGATTTTTTACGATCTTTATGATAAATGGCTTGCTATTTCGTAGATACGTATAACCTCTTGGTTTATTGTTCAGACACGGTTAAGATCTTTCGGTTTGTTTGTTTAGGTACCCTTCCATTTCCTCAGTGGATTTCCTTTACCATTATATATTAGATTGGAAACTATGAAATGGGCATTAAATGAAAATAAATAACTAAACAAAAACGCCCGTTTCATGGTTTCCAACCTAATATATATATATATATATTTTTTTTTTTTTTTTTTTAATTTTCTTTTAAATTTCTATATATATATATATATATATATATATACATAAATTTTATATATATATACATAAATTTTATATATATATACAAAAATTTCTATATATATATAAATATATACATTGTTTAAAGTTAATAATAAATGATACTAATGGTGTATTTGAATGAACGTTGTCATTATTAAAAATTGAAAGATGATAAATATCCGTCAAAGTAAGAACTAACTTACTTAAGTAACGGCTACTGATTCTAATGAAACTGCGTCTGATGAGCGCATCATAAAACAAAAGAAAAAAAAGATAGGAGAGAAGGTCAGATTATGAAAACAGATGACATATTGTATTGATATATCATTTTCAAAGGATGTTTAAAATTGTCTTTATTACGCATTTTACATTGTATAATAGAGGTCACTTTAATATTCATTTACGAATAGTTGAAATATACATTAAAAGAATCCCATCGTTTACATTCTTTTGCGTTACATTAAAATAAAGATAATGCGATCTATTAGAGAAATATTATATAATGAAAACAATAATGAAAGTACGGAGTATGTGACAGATATAGTAATTATTCATAATAAATAATAGGAGAACCGGAGTAAGTTATATGTAACATTGGTAACCTATATATTAAACCATAAAAACCTAAGTACATATGTACTCAGTTTGTTTGTGATAGGCATTATTAGTCATCGGTAAAACGTTAAGAGGAATATGAGTAGAATGATCGAACGTGGTAGATCAGCCACACCCCTCGATCTCTCCTAACGTACACACACACACACACACACACACAGAGAAAGAGAAAGAGAGACACACACAGACACACGGTTAGATCCATGTCTTTTACTTTTTTTCGTTATCTCGAAAAATTTCATCGTCGGTGTTCGCGATTCTCGGAGCATGGAGGTGATGGTGGGTGGTGAGGGGTGGAGGAGGAGGAGAAGGGGACGAAAGGGAGGGGCAGAGAACGGACGATGCACTCGATCTATGACACACTTGGAATAGTCTCGTCATAAGGAACACGGACGTGGGCTTCCAAGCTCGACACACTTGGTTTCTCTTCCTTCTTATCCCCACCTCCTTTAACAGTAGTAACACCACCACAACCACCGCTATCGCCACGGTCACCATCACCTCCTTTTCCTCCTCCTTTTTCTCCACCTCTTTCACTCGTTTTCCTCAGACTCCTCTCTTTTCCCTGAGATTTCCCTTCCTTTGTCTACTCGCCGATTCAATGCCACAGCCAGCAGGTGGCCCGCTGTAATAGATGGCCCGTTGTAGGAATTCCCGTACAGGCTGGTGGTGGTTGGCTGTCGTGCGCTTACCGACACTACCTACCCACTCTCTCTGGGTCAAGATCGTTCGAGTACGTAAATCGACTTTCCCACTTGCTCTGATCGAGCTCGAATTTCCGTGTTTAACCCTCTCTTTATCGACGACGAATAAGAGAAGACGAGAAAAAAAATTCGTTTCTTCTTTTTCTTTTTTTTCTTTTTTTTCCTTTTTTTTCTTTTTCTTTTTCTTCTTTTTTTCCTTCTTAGAATAACATTGCTCCCAAACATCACGGAAAAATCACTGTGACCCTCATCATCTTCTTTTGCCCTTGAATAGAATTTTTACTTCCTATCTTCTTTCCTTTTCTTTTTCTTCTTTATTTTGTCTCTCTCTCTCTCTCTCTCTCTCTCTCTCTTTCATCCTCGACTACTCTCACCACGCTTTTTAACGCAATGACCTATTTATCTGTACTCGGATACGTTCTCTTTTCCTCTTCGGTGCTTCTAATTGAAGTGTTTCGACGGATTAATCAGTACTAGAGGTATTAAGTAAAAGTGAAGAGCATAACCTTCCCAAGAAAATAGATATTAATAATAATAATTATAATAATAAGAATAACAATTTATTGAATTAGTTGAGAACGAATTATATTTTCTTTTTCTTTTTTTTTTTTTGTTCTTCCACTTTCGTTTGTACGTAAATATCATTTAGATGGTATTAATTATTTATATTAAGTAATATTTTATACTATGGATACTATCGATAATATTCTTATTCAATTATTTATATACTTGTCGATGTGATACTAGCGATAATGTTATTTACATTGCAATAGAATATTATTTATAATTTTGCGATATTATTGGGGATGAATTGTCTCTTAGACGTCGTATTTCATTTCTTATTGAAGTGACACTTTAAATGAGATCATTTGTATGGCAAAATTGTAAAAAAGAAAAAAGAAAAGGAATTCTAAGAATATTGATTTCAATATAAACACGACGCATTTGTTTTCTTCTTTTCTTTTTCTTTTTTGTTTTATTTTTTTCTTCTTTTTTTTTTTTTTTTTTTTTTGCAAAATATCAAGTTTTCACGAATTCTTCTCGTTGGCGACGAAGTCCGCCTCGAAAAATTACCGAAAGGGTGTTGTTCGCCAAGAACGATCGAGTCGAGTCCAAAAATCTCGTGAAATGCGTTTGCACTCTTCGCGATTGGATGAGATTTCACGTACGACATTTTTCGCTGAGAGTTCGTATATCCACTTAAATGAAATCGGTTATTCGAATAAGAAACGGCAGTTCTATATATGCATTTATTCGCATCCCTACTTTTACTTTTTTCATTGGAATAATTATGAAAAATATTAAGATCGATAGATCGTTCATTATGATCGCCTTTAATGATTACATAAACTAATCAGAATTTCAATTTTAAAATATGAAATAACGAGAAAACGTTCTCATTACTACAACAGCACAATATATCAGTTATCTGTAATAAATGAATAATATAGTAGGTATCATTAAAATGTAAGAGATTACAAAATCCCTTTTCAGTTTCTTTGGATAATTAATTATTTCGTTGATAGTCCATCGAAATTTTATTAAGAAACAAAAGCATTTCTTTATTACGCGTTAATAATTTATATAAAATCTACGAAAATATCTTTAAATAATCATCCCATTATTTCTTTTTATTTTTTCTTTACTCTAATTCGATCATTTATAATGTCGTTACCGTATTATAACAAAACGATAATTATTATTCCAATACGTAAACGACGATGATTCTGAACGTAAATGGGAGGTTTTTTTTTCAAGGTGACGTGATGCAACAAAGTGGAAAGATTTCATTGATGGCCAGCCGGAAGTAGTGCGTGTTCAATTTTGATAATAATCGAAAGGGTGCACTCTGATCGTACTGATACATATTTCTACATGTTGGCCAACTTCGGGTAGGAAGGATCGAAACATCCATGATAATAACTATTATATACTATGTAGTAGTTAACGTGCGCGTGTCTACGTTAAGAGAAGATTAACCTACCTAACCGGCGGTAAGTTGATAAATCATTGACGTCGTGTCGCTTACCCCAAAATATCTTCTATTCCAAGAAAATCAATATAAGTCAAGAAGCAGTGCGTTTCTTCGTCGTAATTTCTTTTACAACGGCAAAACGTCTTTACGATTATAATAAAAAGAAACAATTTTATTATGCAATTACGTTAAAATAGAGAATTATTATACTGGTAAACAAATTTTTGTTTATTTGTTCTTTCTTTTTTTATTTTTTAATTTTTTTTTTTTACAATAAATCTTTCTTATGTTTCATTCTAATAGATAAGATCGATTTACAACTGATTCGAGAATTTTTTCTTTCAATGATCGATTCTTTTGGACTATCTCGAGAAAGTGTATTCAATATTTAGGATGTTTATATAAATACGTATATATTTCATAAATATATATATATATATATATATATATATATATATATATAAATATATATTAAACGACATGTATACTTCAAAATATTTGCAAGTGACATTTTTTTAATGGACAATTGGAAAACAAAAGAAAAAAAAGAGAAATAGAAACAAAAGAAAGAAAGGAAAAAAAAAAGAAAATCGATTGCACCAATGAAACAAACGAGATCCCTCTCAATTCCAACCAGCAATATTTTTTTAACCCTATATAAATCATTTTTGTTAAAATCTACAACATAAATATTCTCCAAATCTCGAACTGAATTTATTCTCTAAGCATCCAATATGCACGATCTCTCGATTGTAACGACATACAATTGAAAAGTTTCGTAGATTATTAAGAAACAGAGGAAAATGAAAAAGAAGAAAAAAAAAAGAAATAAAAGAAGAAGTAGAAAAAGTAGAAGAAGTAGAAGAAGTAGAAGAAGAAGATGAAGAAATAGAAAAAATACAAAAAGAAGAAGAAGAAGAATAAAAAGTTGCGGGTGGTCTTGAAGGTGGACCAGATAGGACCGCAGTGCGGGACTGCGGTGTAGCGTTCGACGAACTAACGTTCGAACCCTCTTCTCGGAGGTTCTTTCCTCTTTGACGCTCCTCTTCGTACGGCCTTAGAAGCCTGAAAAGCCGTGTACGAGGGATATGCGCTTTTCGATGATAGCAACGACGACGACGATAACGATAAACAATAACAACAACAACAACAATAACAATAATAATAACAACAACAACAACAACAACAATGACGACGACGATGAGGAAGAAGAGAACGAAGAGGAAAAAGAAGAAGAAGGGACGTGGATGCACAAACGTGTATAGACAAACGGATGGACGGATATGTTTGGGAGAAAGGGTAAGGCGAATACGAGGAGAGAGAGAGAGAGAGACAGAGAAAGAAAGAGAGAGGAGAGAGAGAGAGAAGAGCCACGTGGTCGGCGCTTCGCGTCACGTCGTAACCGGCGTTTGTGTAGGATAGGGAGGAATTTCTCCCTTTCATCTCTCTCTGTCTCTGTCTCCGTCTCTGTCTCTCCCTATTTATCTATCTATCTCTCTATCTCTCTCGAACTGATACCCTTCCAACTCTCATTCTGTCTCTCTCGTCTCTTTCATCGTTCCCCTATCTCTCTTTAACTTGTGTTCTTCTTTCTCCTTCTATCTATTCCCAACTTTTTTTCTTTCTCCTCACTCACTCTCTATCTCTTTTTCTCTCCGATCGTACGACCTTATATATATATATA
>NC_140819.1:3907500-3917500 GCF_050613455.1 Vespa mandarinia
AGAAAGAGAGAGAGAGAGAGAGAAAGAGAGGATACCTAAGGAAAACAAGGGACGTGATTAAATGTCGTATATGATATAGGTATAATGACCGGACGATTAAAAGGCATCGCTGGTACGGAGTAATCGTGCCACGTCGAAGTATAGTGAAAAAGAGGGGGAGAGAGAGAGAGAGAAAGAGAGAGAGAGAGCAAGAGAGTTAGAGAAAAAGAGAGAGAGAGAGCGAGAGAGTTAGAGAAAAAGAGAGAGAGAGAGAGTATAGAATAGGATAGAGAAGGGTTCGAAGCGGTTCCACGCCGAAAGAGGAATAGAGGGAAAGGGAGTAGAGTAGAAGAAGGGTTGGCCTGGACTGCCGGACTGGCAGAGAGCGAGGAGGACGAAATGATGTAAAAATAACAAATTGAAACTGTTGGTCAGGAGGGTTGGGCGACGCGCTGCGAGAGACAGAGACACGCGGATGGAAACAAGTAGAAAATGAGATAGCGGGAGGGCGGGGGAAAGAGAGGTTTGAAGGGTGGAAGGGAGGGTGGTAGAAAGAGAAAGAGGCTGAGCGAGAGGGTGAGCAAGAGAGAGAAAGAAAAAGAGAGAGAGAGAGAGAGCGAGTGAGCGAGTGGTGAGAGGAGAGGTTGGGTAGAAATAGAGAGGGGATGAACGCGAGGCCGTGGAAGGGTGGGTCAAGGGGTGGCGCGAGTAAAACTCTACTGGGAGTGGTGGTAAGAGGAGGGGTGCGTCGTTACATCTCGACTCGTTGGTGGCGCGCGCGCACGAGCGAGCGAGTAAGCGAGCGGGCGAGCGGGCGGGCGAACGAGTAAGCGAGGGGCAATGCTCCTCTGTTCGCGTTCCGTGGAAATTCGCTCGTCTTCGTATTGGTGTGGGGGGGCTAGTATATATTTTCTCTCTCTCTCTCTCTCTCTCTCTCATCGTATATCTATCTATCTCTCTCCTTCTCTCTCTCTCTCTCTCTCTCATCGTATATCTATCTATCTCTCTCCTTCTCTCTCTCTCTCTCTCTCTCTCTCTCTCTATTTCTTTCTCTCTCGTCTCTCCCGTCTCTGTCTCGTTTCTCTGTGTGCGATGCTTTACGACTCGATCGTAGAGTTAACGTAGAGTTGTGCGCACGTGCGCGTGTGCGTGCGAGAGTTGGAAAGGGGTGCGCCGATCGTGGTTGAGCTGCCAGAGAAGTAGGAGGGAGATAGAGATAGAGAGAGAGAGAGAGATAGAGAGGAGAGAGAGAGAGAGAGAGATAGAGAGAGAGAGAGAAGGAGAGAGAGAGAGATGGATAGATAGATAGATAGATAGATAGATAGATAGATAGATAGATAGATAGATAGATAGATAGAGAACGAGAGAGTGTGAGAGAGAGAGAGAGAGACAGTGAGATTCGTATACGAAGCCAGCGGGGAAACTATATTTCGACGAGGGTGATTTCAGTAGCGTGCACGAGCACGCGCTCCTGCTCGCCGAAATGCTCGCGAAAATGCTCGGCAAAGTGCTCGCGAACTCGGCCGAGCGTGTATGCGTGATAACGAACGCTCCTAGAAATTCGAGGATGTTCGACTTCGATCGCGTATTATACCTATCTATCTATCTATCTAACTATCTATCTATCTATCTATCTATCTGTCCATCTATCTATCTAAGTAACTAACCAACTAATTATCTAGGTTTTCATATTAATAGGAATAAATATGTTTTCATTGTTAAAAATTACGCGGGAGTTCGGGTGTTGTTGTAGTATGGATCCATAGGGTCTTTTCCTTGCGAATGCTTATGCAAATACGTACGATAGGCACCATATAGAAAATGTCGTTTTCTTCGGTACGACGATGAACGACGTCTATGATGAGGAGAGGAAGACGAAAGACGAGAAAGAGAACGATCGAAGTCGAACATTATATATATATATATATATATATATATATGTATATATATATATGTACATATATATGTCTATGTTCGAACGATCTGCCGTAGTCATTAATCATACGTAGATATCACGTCCATGTCACTGTAGGACGTTTGGCGACCGGTACCCAAGCTCGGCGGCTCACTTTATTTTCTTATCTTCTCTTAAAGGACAACCTAACCAAGCTGTTTTATTTTTAGTTATTGCCTTAGCACTAAGGCATAGGTACATATTACATATACACATATATTACATATATATATATATATATTGCATATATATACATATAGATATATATATATATGTAATTATATATAGGTAGGTTATATATATATACATATATATGCTTACCTACTTCCTATCGATGTTTCGTCGTCTTCGCCTTCGTCCAAGGTACCTCATAAGCAAAAAACAAGTAACGAGCTGGACTTGGAAAGGCGGCACGGGGAAGGCGAAATTTTCTCCATCGAAGGGAGGAGAGAAAGGTAACTCGTTGTGGGGAAACTACTTACGATATACTACTACTATTACTCCTAATACTATTACGTATCCAACATACGTGTTTTGTTTTTGTTTTTTCCTTTTTTATTTATTTTTTTTTTTGCTTTTTATTTTTTCTCCTTTTTTTAACGTACGTATGTACGTATTACGTACTTACATAGAGAACGGTGAGAAGAGGGAGATCGTCGGAGAGTCGCGCGGCCGCCGACTTGTGCACACGCCTCTCTCGCTTCGCTTGTGCTTACTTTCACCGGCTTGAAAAAAACGTAGCGCGGAGGAAGTCGGTTCCCACGGCGCGGCGTCTCCGGCCAGTCAGCCTCGCATATAAACGTACATATATACGTACTTACGAAGAACGCATATATATATATATATGTATGTATGTATGTATGTATGTATGTATGTATGTATGTATATATATATATATATATGTATATATATTAGATAGGTAAGATAGAAGCCGGAAGTCGCGACCGCGACCTCCGTTCCCCTCTTCCTCTCCTACGTCATCGACCCTACCTACTTCCTTCCCACCCCCTCCCTCTCACCCACGTTCGTAGGACGATCGAACCGAGACTGGTATGTAGATATCTAATGTTTGTCTATATCAAGGATCCCGATCGATTTACCTATCGAATTTTACCGCAAAGCTTATCTTTTCATGACTTTTACTTTATACATATATATATATATATATATATATATATATATATATAAGTATGCATTATACATAATCGTAGATATACATACATGTCTATGTGATTACAAACGCTAATGTAATTATGGAAAAATGTTAGAGTTAGTCACGAGCGCGACTTAATCGTGAACTCTCTTTCTCTCTCTCTCTCTCTCTCTCTTTCTCTCTCTTCTTCATTCGTCGTCCTTTTTGCTTCGACAGCACTAGCTTGCCTTGTCTCACCAACACCTTCTTCTTCTCTGGCACCTTCGCGACGAAACCACCCTCCTCTTTCTTCTCCTCCTCTTCTCCTCATTCTCCTCTTCGCTTTTTCTCTTTTCCTTCTCTCTCTCTCTCTCTCTTTCTCTCTCTCTCTATCTATCTATCTATCTCTCTGTCTCTCTCTCTTTACCACCCACCACCGTCAAATACGTCGAGCTTCGGCGTCGCTGGCGACGACCCTCTCCTTCTCGTCACCAAGCTCTCTCCCTCCTCCTCCTCCTCCGCCTCCTTCTTCTCCTCCTCCTCCTCCTCCCTTTCAACCTCCCTCCTACCAGGTACTCACACCAACGACTCACACCACTCGCAGCGTAAAATTATAATCTGTCATATTCATCGTTACACCCTCGTCTACCCTCCCTCTCCTTCCCATCTCTTCTCTCTTTCTCTTTCTCTCTCTTTCTCTGTCATCTCTTCTTTCCTTCATTTCTACCTTCCTCAACTTCCTTCTTCCGCCTTCTTCCTCCCTTTGTCCTCCGTTCGTACCCTTTCATTTCCCACTCTCTCTCTCTCTCTCTCTTTCTTTTTCTTTTTTTGTACCTCTCTCTCTCTTTCTCTCTAACCTCTCCCTCTCTCTCTCTCTCTCTCTCTCTCTCTCTCTCTCACTCTATCATGTCTCTCGTTTGCTGGCACAGGTAGAAACGAAGCCAAGGTGCCTCCTTCATTTATATTATAATCCTCTCTTTCTCGTCTCGTTCTTATGCATTGAATTCGCTCGACGTGGCTCGCGTGCTTCTCGCTGCTCGAAACTCGAGGAAGATGGAAAGAGTAGGATACGTATATCTTTCTTTCTCTTTCTTTCTTTCTCTCTCTCTCTTTCTCTATATATCTCACTATCTATCTTTCCTTTTCTCATATTATATATATATATATATATATATATATATATATATATATATATCTCAGACTTTTCTACCCTATCTCTTCTTCTTCTCATCTCCTTTGCACTTTCACGACGAGTCTCTTGCGATCCTTTCGAGAACCGCACGGTTACTTTCTTGGCCGACCTTCCAATTACTCTCTAATTTCTGACACGCGACCAACGGCGACCAACTCTTTCGCGAACGACTAAAAGAAATATTCTTATTTATTTTCCTAACCATCCTTTCACTCTCTTACATCTCTCTCTCTCTCTCTCTCTCTCTCTCTCTCCTCATCCGCATCTTACGAGATCGTAAAAGAAAAAAATTAAATTATGAAAAACATGAAAAATGAAGAGAAATGGAGGAATTGTAATGATCATATTATTTATTAAATGATAATAATTAAATATACTTTTGTGAAGATCGGACATCTCTCTCTCTCTCTCTCTCTGTCGCAGCATTTATGTATTAACAATCATTATTGTTACTATCGTAGCTCGTACTCTTCTTTATTACTATCTTTTTGTTATTAAGTATTACCGTAGATTTCTATATACAGTTTATATTTTACTACGATCATATTATTTTTGTTTATATCGTTGTTATAGTAAATAATTTTTTTCTTTTTTTGTTTTTCTTTTTTTTTTTTTACTATTATTTTTACTATTATATACATTTCATATCATTTCTATTGATTCATTCATTATTGTATTATTTATTTATTCATATTCGTTATTATCGTCACTAATATATATATTTTTTTCGTCCTTTTATCATAAAACATTGTAAATAAATTCGTTTGTACGAGCATATCCGTGTATCATTATCAAAATATTATTTATTTACAATTCGTTATTATTCCTTCCTTCATATCGAACTTTTTCCAAGTGACTTTTTCGATCGAAATAATATTTTCCATATGTTGCTTCTATATACATACATGCATACATACATACATACATACATACATACATACATACATACATACATACATACATACATACATACATACATACATACATACATACATACATACATACATATATATATATACATATATATTTTTTTTATTTTTGTTTTGTTTTGTTTTTCGCCTCGTGAATCGTCAAACATCGACGACGCGGAAATAACGTATGTATATATCTATACGTAAGTAGATACATACATCGCATTATCCCTCAAATAACGTGCCGCATTGAACAATGATAATCTCGCGAACGACAAGATTATCAAACGGCGATGCATCGATCAAACATGGCGACGTTATAGTATACGAAGAACGTGGGTTTTATAAATCAAGCACGACTCTCTCTTTCACTTTCTCTCTCTCTCTCTCTCTCTCTCTCTCTCTTTCTATCTCTGTCTGCCATTTCTTCCCTTCCCCTCTCTATCTCTTTCTCTCACTCATCATTAATTAATCCTCTTTTAATGATAATGCCGTTACTTTTCATCGCTACGAATTTTTCGGAAACGAACGAACGAACGAACGTAGATACGTACGTATATACGTACGTACATACGTACGTATACGGCCGATCTCGTCCGGCGAGTTTGCACAAGCGATAATTACACGCGCGATCTATTTAAAGACTCGACTACATCGGTGCACGCACGAAGGGTGAAACAAGGGGGTGAATTGTGGAAGGGGGTATATGTAGGGCCTTTAATCCGCGTGGAGCTTTCATGAACGTTGAAAGAGAAAGAGAGAAAGAGAGAGAGATAGATAGATAGAAAGAGAGAGAAAGAGAGAGAGAGAAAGAGAAAGAGAGAGAGAGAGAGAGAGAGAGAGAGAGAGAGAGAGTATACACGTGGAAGGTTTGTGTATGCATCACATCGACGAGGAAATTGAACAATTCCCGTTACCGCAAGGCACACACAACGCATTATTTATCCCAGATAATAATGAATTGGTTCGTCAACGAGAAACGGCCGTTTTCCAGCAACGTACCCGTTCTGCCCAGGTCCCGTCTATCTCCATGTCCTCTTTCTCTTTCTCTTTCTTTACCTCCACCTCCACCACCTCTCTTTTCTTCTCCTTCTTCACCTTCTCCTCCTCCGCCTCCTCCTCCGCCTCCTCCTCCTCCTCCCCCTCCTCCCCCTCCTCCTCCTCCTCCTCCTCCTCCTCCTCCTCCTCCTCCTCCTCCTCCTCCTCCTCCTCCTCCTCCTCCTCCCCCCCCATTCATAACTTCCCTTTTCTCTTTTTATCGATGATGACATGCATCAAATGTTATGCGACAATTTGGTAATCAATCGATAACTCGACGTCGTTTAGACTATTCAGTTAGTTTCCTGTGAAATCGTTATTAGGATATTAGGATTTTAGTATACTCATTTTAGAAGTAATTAAAGAGTGATTCTACGAGATAACATTGATTTCGTTAATGAGCTCTCAATTTCGTTTCATTTATAAGCGGAATCGCATTAGTTTACTTTCTCTCTTTTTTCTTTCTTCTTTTTCTAAAACCCAAATATTTCTCTTAAAGGCCAATTAAGCGTAGATAAATGTCTAAATTACATAGGGGGCAAAAAAAGAAAGATATTCTTTTCATGTATCTGCATTGTTTTTATCTATTTACCAAAAAGGTGTCCGATGTTGAAAGTGTAAAAAAGAAAAAGCAAAATGAAAAAAAAAAAGAAAGAAAGAAAGAAAGAAAGAAAGAAAGAAAAAAAGAGGAAAAAATTCGATTAACGACCATACGTAATTTCGATGCGTCGACAACTTTTCTTCCAAATTATTATTTGTTTGCATGTTTGTTATCCGTAAAAAAAAAAAAAAATAAAAAAGAGAGAAGAAAAAAGAAATAGAAAGAAAGAAATGGGATGATTGTTGGTGCATCGCGTCGGAGCAATTCCGATCGATAAAAGCTGATCGATAAATGTACAAACGAAAATCATTCATTCTTTAAATTAATGATACTCCATAAATATTATATATATAATCTATAATATATAATATATAAATATATATTATATGTAATGGTTCGTTCGCTAGCTTGTTCGACATAATACATACGTTGTCATAATTATGCTCTGGACGAAACAGCATACGAATCGGATCTCTCTCTCTCTCTCTCTCTCTCTCTCTCTCTCTCTCTCTCTTTCTCTCTCACACACATACACAAACGTCAAATCGATGTGTATCACGGTACAGACCGGCGTTTGTTCGTTCGATGGTATCGGAGAACACGAGAGGTAACAGCAGCAGCACCAGCAAGCAGAGACTACCAGTAGCACCAACAGCAGGAGCCCCGTTTGCTGCTGGTGCCATAGCGAAAACGGATAACAGAAACCATCCTGTATACCAGCCCAACGGAATAGATTCATTATGCTCGTGACCAATGCAGCTATGTTTGCTAGTTCGAAAACAACTATTTCTCTCGGCAATCCTTCTATTTTACTCTTCTCCCTAACCACCCACTGCACCACCCTATTTTCAGTTATACGAGAACGAGTTACTGGAAAGCTCTTTCCCCATAGCTTTCCTAGAGATCAAAGCAAAGAGAAGCTAAGATAGTTAGATAAATAGATAGATGGGTGGATAGATGGATGGATGGACGGATGGACGGATGGACAGATGGACGGATGGATAAATGGATAAATGGATGGATGGATGGATGGATGGTTAGATAGATAGTAGATAGGTAGATAGATAGATAGATAGATAGATAGATAGATAGATAGATATATAGATCGATCGATCGATCGTTCCGTTTACCTTTGAGTAGGTGGTGTTGACGTCTGTAAATTCTATTGAAAAACTTTTGATTTATCTATCATGTTTTTTTCTTTCTCCTTTTTCTTTTTCTTTTCTCTTAAATACTAGTATCTACTTTGTCTTCGAGTACCTGAGCGAATCTATAAATTGATATAATGTACAAATCGATAAACAAATAGATAGATCGAGATTGATAATCGTATTTACTCTGATATACAATATTAACGGATAGATAAATCTATGTGATCATATTTAATACAATAATTTACATTAATAATTTATTATTTTAATATTCCCTATCTACCTGTATTGTATACCCTACATATTTTAGTTCGAAATTAGTTGATATAGAAGTAATGTTAATAATTTCACGGAATTAGATACGATGATAACTAGGAACTATTATAAAGTGATATGACAGGTAGAAATATAAATTCGTATTGGTATATTGGATATTCCAAAAAAAAAAAAAAAAAGAAAAAAAAAAGAAAGAAAAAAAATTATATATAAAACAAGAAAAAGAGAAGAAAAAGAAAGTAAAGAAAACTCGCTCTTCTCCTATAATTAAGAAATTACATTATAGTGGATGACGTTAGTAAGAAAAAAGAAACAAGAAAAAAAGAAAAAGTAGAAAGAGAAGGACGAAAAAGAAAAAAAAATAAATAAATTACAACGATGAAAAGCAAAGAGAGAAGATGGACGAAGATGTGATTTTCTAATAAAGGATTTAAACGAACGGGGGAAGGGGGATAGGATAAAAGAACGAAAAGGGGGGAAAAAAGAGAAAAGGAAAAAGAAAATGAAGGTAAAAAAAAGAAGAAAAAAAAAAAGAGAGAAAAACGAGAGAAAAGCTGAGAGAGAGAGAGAGAGAGAGAGAAAAGCGAATTGTATCAACTCTTCGACGAGGGGAAGCAAATAAAGTAGATAAGTGGAAGGTGTAGTTTGTTTACGGCATAGCGTAAAGCACGGGCCACTCGGTTGCCGGCGTAGGGTAAACAAAGTGATGCCGTGGCGTATAGCAAGAGGATTTTTACTTTCGATCTCGTCGGTGCATACGATTCGTTAGAGTTAGTATAGTAAGAGAAACCTCCCGTCTTCTCTACGAGATATATCTATTCTCGTTGCACCTGTACCTGTATACCTACAACTTCCCTCTCTTTCTCTTTTACATCTCGGTCCTCGACAAGTCGACCTCTTCAAAACTAACTACTATTTACCCCTCAATTCACCCACCAACCCCCTCATCACCATTCCCGTTCATTCCGACCAGTTCCCCCCTTCTCCTCCTCCTCCTCCTCCTCCTCCCATTGCGCTCTACGTCACAGCCCATGCACATAACGGGGAGACAGGTAAAACGTACACGCCGCATCCGCGAACAATGCAGTCGCGGTCGAAAGAGGATTTATTTGAATGCGTTCTCTGTATACGACTGTTTGTGTGTCCGTGTAAATATATATATATATATATATGTATGTATGTATGTGTGTGAATTGGTATTTATATGCGTATTCATATAGTTATATTTAAAGGTAGGCAGGTATAAATCGATGATCTATCATTTCGATAAAAATATAAGTACTTAGGTAAGTATGTAATCTACCATATATGACGATATTATTCTTATGCGTTTGTGAATATACTTGTAGAACGTTAATATTCGTTTATGATAAATAAAGTAACATATTTCTGAATGAATATACAGTTGGTAGATATATTTTTGAAAATATTTAAATATATTTAACGCGTCAATTATTGGCGTATAAGTAAGTAGATACATATATGTATCTATATTTATTATTCATGTAATAATATATATATTCTTACATATTTATATATTTTTTCTATATATATATATATAGAATATTTTCTTTCTTTTTTTCTTTTTGATTTATTGATTATATTTCATTATTATGTTCATATATTTAGACATCTTCGTATAATATACAAATGAAATATATACACGTACACAGAAAAACACATACATACAAGCTCACACAAAACACGTACACCTGTTTACGTATTATATTTATTCGATATGATAGTAATGAGAATCCAAAGCGCAA
>NC_140819.1:3932500-3947500 GCF_050613455.1 Vespa mandarinia
GACACTCCATGTTTTAACTATCCATTCGATATACACAGCTCTCGATCCAACAAATGATCACGATAATCCATTAATCTAATTAACAGAGAATAGAGAGAGAGAGAGAAAGAGAGAAAGAGAGAAAGAGAGAGAAAGAGAGAGAGAGAGAGAAAAAGAGAAATTACAAGGTGTGTACTTTTTTTTATTACGTATTGTACTCGTCCTTCCAATTTCTTTTCTTTTTTATTATGATTATTATTATTACTATTATTATTATTATTACTATTACTATTACTATTACTATTACTACTACTACTTTATTTTTTATTTCGTTCCTTTATTTTTTATCACACGCGCGGTTTTTGTGGTTTACTGATCGCGAGACTATTTCTTTACGAAATCGCATGTTCCTTTATTACCGTTTACTTCCCCTCTGCTATTGTTGTTTTGTTTTTTATGAGTATAAATGTTGTTTTATTTTTATTTCTTATTTTTACGTACATTTGGGTCGATCTATATGCGCGTAAGCATAGAGTTTTAAGATATATGCAATGATTGTATAATTATATTGATAATGATTGTATCACGTAAATATTTACAAATGTTATAATTCAGGTAATACATACATAAAGATTTTTATTATTAATCGTGCTCGCTTTCCGATATTTTCTTGTGATATTTAATATTATTATTATTATTTTCATCATTATTATTATTGTTTTGTACGTGTTTTCTTTTGGTTGCCAAGGGTGGCCCAGTCCCTTAAGGTATTATTATTATTATTATTATGTTGTTTGTCCTTTAGATTCCGAAAGATAATACGCATCAAACAGGTATCCTTCTTTTATTATTATTATTATTATTATTATTATTATTATTATTATTATTATTATTATTATTATTATTATTATTATTATTATTATTACTATTATTATTATTACTATTATTATTATTTTGTTAATCTTATAAGTTTGTTTTCTCTTCGTCATGGCCTTAGATTCTCCTTCAGTGGAATTGTATCGATCGTATTTTCTTACTACCATTCTCGTTGGACAGTCTCGCTCTACTGTTACTACATAGAATCCGTGGTGTCCGTCTCGATAAATCGATATGTTCATCCCGTACGAGCTAAGAGCATCAAAGGGAAAGAATATTTCCCACTCCTATTTCGAGATCCAATCGATTATCCAACGAACTACGCAAGTAAGTATGTACGTAATAGTTGCCAAAATTTTATGGCCTCTACAAATTTTACCATCTGTTTACGCTGTATGTATATATATATATATATTTTTTTTTTAATTTAATAGAAAAATAATAACTTTTCCAAGAAATACTTATTGGTTTTATATGTTGAATATTTCGTTTAGGACAAATTATAAAATGTTATTTTTATCAATAAAAAAAAAAAAAAAAAAAAAAAAAATGTATAATAATAGATTTATCAAATAAAATAAGAGTTTTAGAGATAACAATATTTTTTTTTTTATTAATAAAACGACATATAAGAATATTGATCTAATTTTTTTTTTTTTTTTTTTTTTTATAATAATTACAATACGCACATCTACTTAAAATAAATGTAAAATATATTCTAAAACGTATATAAATACAGAAAAATATAAAATAAAATATGAATATTATCAATCATAAATTTGTCAAAGAAATTAGACCGGCCAATTGTATTTGATTCATTAAAAAAATTTCTACGCAGAAATATAATATAAATCATGAATATTATCAACTGCATAAATCAATCAAAGAAATGATTTTAATTGTATCTGATATCAATTAAAAAAAAAATTTGTAGATATAATTATAGAACAAAATATGATTATTATCGATTACATAAATTAATCAAAGAAAGTGATATCAATCGCATCTGATTCTTTAAAAAGAAAAAGAAAAAGAGAAAAAAGACAAATAAAACAAAATTCTATAAACCAATAACTATGTATATATATATATATATATATATATATATATATACACCATCATAGATTTATCGTTATTTACATTACATTTATGTAATTTACATTACAACAAATTATATGAGCAAACAAGAAGAAAAAATTTAATGAGGTACAATTTACTAGTCGACGTTCGCGCACGTTCGGTCATGTTAATTTTTTTTTTTTTGTTATTTCGTTGTTGTTTCTTTTTTTTTTGTATTATCTAATTCGTACATTGCGTTATAAAAAGAGAACAACACAGGATGGCCGTCAACGCAAAAAGTCGCTCGTGATTCTCGGCAAATGGCCTATTCGCGTGACCGCCAAAAGCACGAGGGAGAAGCGAGAGAGGAGAAAGCTTTCGGGGGAGAAGGGTAGAGGGGAGATATAGACAAATATATATATATATATATATATATATATATATACACATATATACATACGCAATATACAATACCTTTGGTTCGATGGAATCTCATAAAATTCCAACATCAAAGCTCTATTAACTCCTCTAGCTTGTCAAAAATATTGGTGCGTTTGTCGATTAATGGATAGATGGTTCCTAACGCTCGGCGATTTTTTCGATCCCGACGGTAAACTTTTTAACGCGTCAGAAATCATCGTTCAAAACCTCTGGTTGCGTCAAGGTCACGTGATTGCATTGCTGCGACGTGCCACGCCAACACGTTAACCATTCATTTCTGAGCCCTTTCGAAGTGCTACTCACCGAAAGTGTTAATTAACAAATAGCAATATTGCATAGACAATTTCAATATTTATCTCATCTATAATATCATTACTATTTTTCACAATATTTAATGTTAAATACTATATTATATATATATATATACATCGATGTCGACGTTATAGACTACGTCTAAATAAAATAAAACAATTCGAATGAGAGAAATATTAAAAGAGAAAAGAATCAAATTTAAAAAAAAAAAAAAAAGAAAAAAGAAATTAAAAAAATAAAAGAAAAAAAAAGAAGAAGAAGAAGAAGAAAATAGAAAATAGGAAATGAAAAAGTACAGATTATTTGAATTGTTCATTACGTCGATATAATTTAATCAATTGATTCGACTTAACGAGTTAGTTCTTTAAATATTGTCGAATGTATGTAGAAACGAACACTTGTTCACTCATATATAAATGTCGTTTGGATTTATTTGAAAGACGAAACGACGTATGTACGTATACGTACGTACGTACCTACGTGCGTACTTACTTACTTACATACTTACTTACTTACTTACTTACTTACTTACTTACTTACTTACTTACTTACTTAGTTAGTTAGTTAGTCAGTTACGAGAAGGAAATTTTTACTGTTCCGCTCTGACCCGCTACCGAGATACAACGGCGGCCATTTTGTTGGCGGCAGAGCACGATATGACGTCACGTGGCCTACATGATAACCCCCGCCTCTGGCACCGCTAGCGAACAACGAACGACGATAGCACTTCGCGGTTCTTCCTTCTTGCTTCTTGCGAAAGAAGCCTACGACGAAACTTTGCGAACGTTTATGAAACGTTGTAAATACGTAAGTCGATTTAACGCGCGAAGAAAAACTCGAGGAACGTAATAAATTTTTCTTTTCTTTTTTTTTCCTTCTTCTTCTCTCTCTCTCTCTCTCTCTTTCTCTCTCTCTCTCTCTATCTCTCTGTCACTCTCTTTCTCTCTCTCTCTCTCTCTCTCTCTCCCTCTCTCTCTCTCTCTCTCACTCTCTCACTCACTCATTCTCTTACCGCAAATATTACCGTTGTCAATTTGATGCTTATCGTAGGAAAATTTCAAAAGGGGGAAAAAATTTGACGATATCGACTTTATTGTTATAATTTATTGTTATGTTGTTTGTTATTAATATTATATTTAATTAAAATAAATAATCAAATTTTCGTCATATCTATTGCGTCATGAGCATTAACGTTCGAGAGTTTCGGTTATTATTGGCAGGAAATTTTTAATGAGAAAAAATTTCCTTCGACATTATTTACACATATGTATATATATATATATATATATATATATATATATATATATATATATGTATTGTACGTATGATATTTATTGTTTATTATAATTTATAATTTTGATATATTAAGCGATAAATAATAATCGAACTTTCGTTCGTATCTATTGCATCAAGCGATCGGCATCGTACTCAATGAAAATGATTGTTAGTATTATTATGATTGTATTGATATTAAATTCCAAGTTTTCTTTTTCTTTACTTTACTCTTCTTTTCTTTTCTTTTCTTTTCTTTTTGTCACATATACACGAATACGCACATCCACACGCACACGCATACGCATATTAAATTTACATAATTAATATCTATCTTTTTATTTTAGATAAAATTTGATTAACTTCCCGGAGGAAAGAGGAACGTCATGTACAGTTCATATCATTTAAAAAGTTAATAAAATCCGCCGTTCTGAAAGTTTGAAAGCTACTTTCGTATGAAAAATATTCGTTAATTTAGCGAAAAATATTAACGTCAATTAAATAATTCGGATGTTCGGTGCACAAAAACAAAAAAAAAAAAGAAGAAAGGAAAAACAGAAAGTAAAAAAGAAAGAAGAAAAAAATAGTGAAGAAATAGAAAGAGAGAGAGAGAGAGAGAGAGAAAACAAAAAAATAAATTTAAAAAAAAAAAAAAGAAAAGAAAGGAAAAGTATTGTTCGATATATCAATATGAAATTCGATTCGATTAGATTAATTTTAAAAGCTTTGACATCGTTTTACGATCGAGGACGAATCACTATCGTCGAGATTATCGATAGGCACGGCTAACGATAACGAAGACTAGAAACGACGTAGTACGATGATTCGTCGAGTAGAATACTAAACTTTCCATGCATACTTACTGTACATACGTATAACATCGTCTTAACGATACAAGAAGATACACATTTTATATACAATTTTAATTCCAACTGATATGTCTTTATCGTTAATTTCATAGTTTCTTTCCAAAAAAAATATAGAAAAAAACATAGAAAAAAAGAAAAATATATATATATATACATATATATATTACTCTCTCTCTCTCTCTCTCTCTCTCTCTCTCTCTCTCTCTCTCTCTCTCTCTTCCTCTATCTTTTTATTTTTTTTTTTATTTTTTATAACGAAAATTGTAAATACATAATATTCCAAAGACAAATTCCATAACGTCGAATAATATAATTTTTTCAAATTTATTTTAATTTCATTATTCGTACTGTTCGTAGACCAAAACGTATTAATACACAACTAAGGCACACTGTATTAACATATAATAAAAGTACGTTCTCGTACTACCTACGAATTTTGTTCTCTCTCTTTTTTTTCTTTTTTTTTTTTTTTTTTTTTTTTTTAATTATTTTTCTATCCACATGAAAATGAATAAAACCGCAAGATAAATGTATTATCTATTAACGATAGAAAGACACAGTCCTACAATACCAACGATCTATCTCTTATCAATGATAACGGTTTCTATGCATTTCGCAGCTATCCGAATAATTCTAAAGTTAATAAAACTGAATTCAGTTTTAGAGATAAGTTATTTAACGCGATTAAATATCTCTTTGTCTTTGATAGATGGAACTTTTGTTACGCGACAATAAGTCATTATACAAAATATTGCATGTGAGAGATTTTGCGTAATATCTGACGAGCATTGGGACGATGTGCAAAAAAAAATTTGTTGCTTTTGAGAAAATTAAAAAAGAAAAGACGAATAAATAAAGGGAATAAAATTAGGAATTTTTTGTTCAAATTGTCCTAAACTTTTTCCTGATATGATATAATGTTTGTTACGTGATGTTTCATTTTATTTCATTTTCTTTTTTCTGTACAAGAAAAAAAACAATTCGCGATAAATTTTTCTTTCGCACTTTAAGAATTGAAGTTTAAGCGTCATAACAAGAAAACAAAAAAAACAAAAAGAACAAAAAAAAAAGAAAAACAAAAATAATAATAATAATAATAATAATAATAATAATAATAATAATAATAATAATAATAATAATAATAAACCTAAAAGAAAGTCACCAGGATTTTTTCTTTTTTAAATTACCCTCGTACATTCGAATTATGCTTATATAGAAAAAAAAAAAAAAAAAAAAAAAAAAGAAAAAAACGAAAAAGAGAAAATAAAAAAGAAAAAAAAAAAAAGAAAAAAAGAAAAAAAAAAAAAAATAAATAAATAAACAAATAAAAAGAAAAAAAGCGAAGAAATAAACCTTGGATCGTATAATTTCTTTATTTTTCCACGTACAATTATTATCCACAATTCCATAAAGTCAGATCGTTAGGGCCGTTCGTTCCACTCGAGCGGTGCCCGCAGCACCGCGCACACAAGGAGGGTGCGTCACCGATCTGCCGGCCTTCGCGGAGGTGACTAAACTCTTTCCAGCTCGCGAAGAAATTATCGCCGATTCGCAAAGACCGGTAGTTCTATCTTCTCTTAGAGGAACTTCATTTGAATCGGTCGAATAATTTCTAAGTTCGTCATTTTTTAATGAAATTATATTCTGACCAATTTCTTTCCTTTCTCTCTCTCTCTCTCTCTCTCTCTCTCTCTTTATTTTGAAAAAGAAAAAAAAAGAAAAGTAAAAATAACTTGATAAAAATACTCATGATTAAATGAATCCATCGATCGAACTAATTGTAGTTCGATTACATTTTAAAGATTTTCGTAAAAGAAGAAAACGAAAAAAGAAAAGAAAAAAAAAAAGAAAAAAGAAAAAAGAAAAAAGAACACAGTTTATCGATCCCTTAGTTAAATTGAATTAACTTCGTAATAAAATGTTTTCAAAACGAACGAATAAAAAAATTCGCGTGAACGCGTATAAAGATTTTTCTTTTTCTTTTTTTTTCTTTATGTTTTCTTCTTTTTTTTTTTTTTTTTTTTTGAAATAAAAGTCCTACGTACAAACATATCCGTATGATTAACAAGATCCTTATTGTCGATATATTAACGAATAACATTGTAACAAATCACAAAGCAGAAGTTTGAACGAAACGTCTGATTCTTTTTCGAGTTAACACGATTATAAAAAATAATGTTTTCGTTATAACTAACGAATGAAAAAACATTTCTAATTTTGAATAGTTATCGATCGGTCTTGTTTAATGAGAGGACTTTAATGATTAAATACTGGTATAAGTGTACAGGTGCTGTTCGAGGAATAAGTGGGTTTGTGAATGTAAAAGTATATAAATAAAAGAATATAAATAAGATATAAGCGAATGCACGATGAGGAAGAAAAATAAGAAGAGGATGATTAAGAAGAAGAAGAAGAAGAAGAAGAAGAAGAAGAAGAAGAAGAAGAAGAAGAAGAAGAAGAAGAAGAAAAGGAAGGTTACGACGGAGCTGAGCTCGCGAGAGAATCGAGAGCGCTGCGCAGAAACCGCGGCGGCGTGACGCGGCGCGGCGTGTCGGCGTCGGTGGCAGTAGCGGCGTCATCGTGGCCTCATCGACCTAACCTACTTTGTTGAGGGACGCCTGCACGAAGAGACGACAACGACGACGACGACGACGACGACGATGACGACGACGACGAATAACGAACGACGAACGACAAACGACGAACGACGAACGACGAACGACGAACGACGAACGGCGACGACGACGACGATGACGACGAGGACGACGACGACGACGACGACGACGAGAACGACGAAGACGACGAAGACGATGATGAAGACGACGACGGTGGCGCCGTCCCTCGAGGACGTTCAACGGCGACGCCAGTAAACTCATCTAAACGATTGCCGTTCACCAATGTCCTCGTTGAACTGCCTCCAATTATTTCTCTCTCTCTCTCTCTCTCTCTTTCTCTCTCTCTCTCTCTCTTTGTGTTTCTCTCTGCTCTCTCGTTTTTTTTCTTTTTCATTTTTCTCTTTTTTATTTATCTTTTGCTTATACTAACACTTTTCATTCTATTCGATTTTTTTTTTCAATCTGAAATATTAGTGTTACTAATGTAAATCCCATGCAGATATATGTAGGCAGACATATAGGTATTTGAAAAAGTATCCGCCATTTTTGTTCTCTATTAATACGTTACGCAATCTTCAGCAGTACCAGGGTGGATCTATAACGTAGCGTGGGTGCCTTGCCAAGAACGAAAAAACGATCTTATGTTAGAACGACGTCATGCGATTTTGATACGAGATTTTTTCGTACACACACATACACATGCACACATACACACACACACACACACACACATACATATATTTAAATATATATGTAGTCGTTCAATACGAGGTTGTTATAACATTAAAAGGAAACGAAAGTATATAGGATATGATATCAATTATATTGTTGGGTTATTGGTCAACCATCAATCCTTTTGACTTTTCAATACATTATATCTAAATAAAAGAAGAAAGTAAAAATAAATAACATTGATATAATAATTATATTACAGTATTAGACTAATCTATCTGAAGATTTTTATTATTTCATATATATATATATATATATATATATATATATATATATATATATATATATATATAAAAGAAAAAAAAACTAATATATAACAACAATATAGTATAGCATTAGATTGCCCAATAATAACAAAAATTTTTTTCTATTTTTATATCTAAGTGAACAACACTGATGTATAACAAAAATATGGTACGGTATATCGGGTTGCCGAACAATAATAAAAATATTCAATATTTTCAATATAAATAAATAATTCTAAGTTATATATATATATATATATATATATATATATATTTCTATAGATAAAATTTTTTTTCAGAATACCTTATCAACCGAACGTATACACACACACGTATATAATATTCCATTATATATACGCTTATATACCATACTTATACATACATACATACACACATGCATACATACATACATACATGCATACATACATACATACATATATATATTGGAAATAAAAGTTATAGAAACCGTTTGGAAAATGAGAAGATACTAAATGCACGGCAGGGTGCTATGAAAAAAGTCAAATGTAACATCGATAGGACGATGTTTGCGGTTAGTCCTGTCCGAGTCTTTCCTTCCGCGACATTAAGTATAGCGAAGTAGCAGAGTCCGATTGGAAAATGCGCCGCGAGCCTGGCGCGACTTCTCCCTTCCCCATCCCCCAACCCTCCTTCTCTTACCTCCTCCTCCCTATCTCTCTCTCCCTCCCTCTCTCTCTCTCTCTCTCTTTCTCTCTCTATCTATCTATCTCCATCTCTATCTATTTCTCTCTATTCTGACTGGTGCTTGAGTCATAGAATGAATCACATTCTCTCTGTTCTCCGTTCTCCGTTCTACATACGGCAAACGAGCCAAAGAGTTTCTCGATTCCCGTTGCAATACTTCGAAACATAGATTCGCTCGAAACAGAATATAGAAAAAGAAAAAGAAAAAGAAGGAGAGGTAGAAAAAGAGAAAGAAGAGGAAAAAAAACGACAAAGACATAACAAAAATATCTATGATAATTAGGAAACGATAAATAAAAAGAAACAGAAAAATCAAGAGGAAACAAGAAAATGAAATGAAAAGGAAAAGAAAAGAGAATGGACAAAATTAACAAAATTAAAAAAAGGGAGAAAAAAAAGGAAAAAGGAAAAAAAAGGAACAAAAGACGAAGAAAAAGAAATAGTTATAAGTTCAGATGAGGATCAAAAACGAGATTATAGAGAAAGAGTATTTAAAATTGCTAGGTTGCGTCCAGAAATTCGGACGCGTGAAAGCAATGGCTGGCCTAAATTTAGAAAGTAGCCACGGCAGACCAGCCTCTCTAGCCAGCTAGAGCAACTTTCATCCGGCGTAGCCAAGAATCGGATCTCGCTCCTGCGCTCTTCGTCCATTGCTGAAAACTCTCCGCGCGCGCGTTTACGAACGAAAGAAGAACGGACGACGTCCGAAATATATAGTTACATTTATTTACTTAGATACACATAGCGATAATTGTATTTGCATTCTTACGTTCCGATATACACATACACACACACACACACACATACACACACACATATATATATATGTAAGTATGTAAAAATATATTATTTACGTACGTAAGTATACATATGTTTGCACATATGTATTTATATATATATATATATATATATATATATATATATATATGTATATATGTATTTATATATATGTATATATATATGTGTTGTATATATATGTTATATATATATACGTATACGTAGATATCTCTTTTGTTCTCAACTCGAGAAGTGGATCGGTCCTATCGGTCTAACTCAAAACCCTGACAAATAATAAATTATGAATTCGTAGATAGGATGACAGGGACGGGACCGTTCTGTGTTTTCGACAGACACGAGCGATATTAAAATCCTCCTCGAGTGTCTTTTTCGTCATATTAAATTTCCATCAATGCCTCGTTCAAGAGGGACGCGCCGATCCATTATGCTCGAGTGCCGATTTTCCACAGGAAAAATCAAGTTTCATATACATATGTACGTACGAATATGTCCCTATCTTTCTGTCTCTATCATTCCTTTTCTTTCTCTTTCTCTCTCTATCTCTCTCTCTCTCTCTCTCTTTCTATCTATCTCTTTTCGTCTGTTTCTGTCTCTTTCGCGCGATGTTTAAATCGAGTTCAACGAGCGAAACGCGATCGACTTGGAAAGATATGACTCGAGGAGTCGATCGTCCATGAAAAGGATCTCTTTCTATCTCTTTCTCTCTCTCTCTCTCTCTATCTATCTATCTCTTTCTTTCTCTTTCTCGGAGAAGGAGGAGGTGGAGGAGAAGGACACGATAAACGAACGTGCAAGACGAGTTTCTTCCTCGCGAGGAGGAGAGGCAAGCGGATCGTTTATTAAAAATAAATTACTGCGACGAAGCTATTCGTTCGTTCGTTCGTTCGTTCGTTCGTTCGAGATAGAGAAAGAGAGAGAAGGAGAGAGAGAGAGAGAGAGAGAGAGAGAGAGAGAAAGAGTAAGAGAGGGAAGAGAGTAGAAATGCCGGCCGAATGTCTTTGAGAAAGCCCCTACGATCGTGGACGATGGAAAGTTAGAATGAGAAGGAGAGAGAGAGAGAGAGAGAGAGAGAGAGAGAGAGAGAGAGAGAGAGAGAGAGAGAAAGAGAGAAAAAGGGAGATAGAAGTGGAGGATGATAACGACAACGGCGAAGACGAGGTGGACGAAGAGGAAAAGGAAAGATAGATATAGGGAGAGGGAGAGAAAGAGAGAGAAGATAAAGAGGGAGAAGGAGATGGAAAAGAAGTAATGAATATAAGCGGGAGGGAATGCAGGAGCGTAGAGAGAAGCGACGCGTCGTAGTCGTTCGAAGGACGAAAGGTGGGAGCATCCTTTGAAACCGGTCCTTCCTCTCGGACCAGTGCTCGCGACGTCGTGAAGCACAACGTCCACAGGAGAAGAAGAAACCTGGATATGGCTTGGTTGCCTTTCGAACGTGTACCTTCTTCTTGGTCCCCTTTCTATCTCATTGTCAATGAAAAATGTCGTCGTTTCGTAAAAGAGAAGCCCGAAGTTATGGTGATGGGAGTCAACATACATATGTGTTGTAAAAGGCAACGAAATGTAACCACGAGGACGAGGAGAGGCAAGAAGATTGCGGCAGGGTCGATGCCGAGAGTATGGGTAGGGAGGGTTGAATAAAGGGGGAACAGTTTGAGTAAGGGACAGAGGGGTAGGGGAAGGAGAGTCTGAACGTAACGCTCGTGCGACCGATGTTACATCGGCGCACTCACAGGCGCCGATCATTCAATCTAGCATGCGATCGTGCGACCAAAAGAGAATCGGCTCTTGACGAGAGGCGTGGGTGCGAGAGAAGAGATATACGGCAGATCGCAGCCTCGAACGCGTCGCCGACAATTGATACGAAAAATGATTCGACGTGACGAAGATCGCGTAGCAGTTTAATAGTAGTAATACTAATAGTAGTAGTAGTAGTAGTAATAGTAATAGTAATAGTAGTAGTAGAGAGGATCTAAGTCGTCTCGCGTTCCTCCGTCAGTTCTCCCGATCTTCTTCGAGTCGTTGCTGTGAGCGTGCGTCCTTCTTCGAGCTGAGTAGACTGTGGCTTGCTTGCTTGCTTGCTTGCTTGCTTGCTTGCTCGCTTGCTTGCTTACTTGCTTGGTGTGGAACTCGCTTGGCGTAGCCTTTTCCCTCTGTCTTTGTCATGCAAACGCTTGGTTATAGGAGTGAACGAGCGAAAGAGCGAGAGAGAAAGAGAGAGGGAATAAAGTAGAGGCAAGAGAGTGCCTGCCAGCCAACCAAGCCACCATCGTCTTGCTCCTTTTGCTTCTCACTGCTTCCTCCCTCCCTCCCATCTTCCCTCCAGAACCTCTCTTCCCTCTCTCTCTCTCTTTCTCTTTCTTTCTATCTCTCCTTCATACATATATACATATACACACGTACGCGTGGGGGACTCGCGCGTTCCTCCTCCTTCTCCTTCTCCACTTTGGTCGCACGCGTATCTTCCGTCTCTGTCGTGCGAATGGAAGAGCCTTCTTTCTCATGGCCCGATGCCAGTCTCTCCTGTCTCGGTCTACCCAACGTACCGATGACCTCCCAACCTTGTCTCGTTATAGAGTCCCTCTCCTCTCTCTCTTTCTCTCTCTCTCTCCTCTCTCCTCCACATCTCCTCATCATCCGCCCCATCCTCCTTCTCGGACGAACGATCATTGCGCCTTTCTTGTCTCTATTTTTCCCCTTCCCCCGTTCGAGCCACTCGACAATCCTTCTCTCTCCCTCTCTACCCTCTATCCACCGAACTATTCCTCCTCCTCCTCCTCCTCCTCCTCATCCTCCTCATTCTTCTCATCCCACATCTCTCCCTTTCATTCCAGCATTCGCCTTTTCTCTTCTTCCTTTTCGTCATCTTCCTTTACCCTTTTCCCTTTCCTTCTACCCTTCTTCTTCTTCTTCTTCTTCTTCATTCTTCTACTTATTCTTCTTCTTCTTCTTCTTCTTTTTCTTTTTCTTTCTCCTTCTATCGAGTACTCTACTCGCGCTCTAAGTTTTCGAAGTAACTAACGGTAAATCCCTCTGGCGTGCGCGCGTAACCAAGCGAACGTGTGTTTCGACGATGCCTAAGCGTCACGTAGCCTCTCTCTCGTTCGGCTTTTATATCTATAACTACTCCTCGTCTTGATCATAGCAACGTGGATGTTGCTAAGGTCAAATTCTTGATTATTTTTAAGAAATTCATTTCAATCGTACTTTCGATCAATCGTTATGTTACAAATGTTTCCCGCCAAAATTCTCGTACCATAGTATCACTCTCTAGAATCACTTTTAATGTGAAACGACGTTGATTCATTTTTTTCTTTCTTTCTTTCTTTTTTTTTTCTTCTTTATTATTATTATTATTATTATTTGTCGAGTATGATATAAATGTTCTTTTCTTTTCTTTCTTTCCTTCCTTTTTCCTTTTTTTTTTTGTTTCGTTAAATCGTGCAAAGATACTATCACGGGTAGAATAATATTTTGCGTGATAATTACGAAGAATTAATGAATGATAGATCGATTTATTTTTTCTTTATCATATATAATACAGGTTTTCTATTTAAAGATGGCAAAATTATGATTCACGTGTTGAATAATATTTTGATCGGATGTTTACAATGAATTTCTAAATAGGAAGTAAGATTCTTTATATTTTTCAACGAAGTCAACGATCGATAGTATCGTTGAAGTTTTATCAATGAGATAACCACAGATCGATTTCATTCGATTCGTTGTATTAAATATCTCTTAATAAAAAAAAAAAAAAAAAAAAAAAAAAAAAAAAACAACAGGTCTAAATATAAATAATAAATGCAAACTTTCGAAATTCTAGAAATGTCAAATGTATAAAACCCGAATGATTTGTAAATTTTTATTTAAAAGATCAAATTTGTCGCGCGTGCCTGTCTGTGTATTTTTTTTTTTTTTTTTTTTTTTTTTTTTTTTTATATAAAATTATAAGTACTGTGGCATTAAGAGCGAAAAATCATTTTACCTATAATGCATTAGAGAATCTCCAAGCTACATTAAAAAGTGTTTACAGAAATTCATTTCAACGTACATTGCCTTTTATACGACGAGAAATATGTGACAACAATTTATACAGTTTTTGTATTTATTTGAAGCTTTTTACTAAAAAAAAAAAAAAAAGGAAAAAAAATAATGAAGAGAAAAAAAAACAAAGAAGAAAAGAGTCATATTGTCTTTTTTTCTATTATTATCAAATAACGATTTCGACGATCTTACATTATTAATTATATATATATAGGTATATATATGTACAGGGTGTCTCAAAGTCAGTTTGATCCGTATTTCAGGAGCGTATCGTCGAGAGTAAGCAAGAATCTTGCTAAACAACTTTTTAATAAGATCTCAATGACCTTACCAAACTACCGAATATTCAAGTTGATCTATTTTTGGCGCTATTTATAATACAAGATATAAAACGTTCTAATTTTAGTCTTTGGTAAGTTAAATTGCTACGAAGAGATTGCTTTGAAATTTAAAAAAAAAAAAATAAAAAGATAAAAAGAAAAAAAGAAAGTTATTTACATCGATAAACGATCGCAATGAAAGAGTCAAATCTTTTTGAACATCCAGTATGTCTATATTTTTATTTAATGGCCGGTAAAAGGTGATAAATATATCTTTGAAAACGATTCCATCGAGGATCACGAATGTTTGGCCCGAAGGCGGAAACAAACAGCGAAGAAAAATTTCGCGTAACGGCGAAGGAGCATAGAAAGAGTAAAATCGCGGTGGCGGAAAACGCCATGCCGCAGAGAACTTCGTTCAGCACCGTCGACGGATAAATTTACCCTCCCGTTCCCTCCACTAGTAGCACATCTCACTTTATTTCATGGCCTCACTCTCTCTCTCTCTCTCCCCCTCTCTCTTTCTCTCTCTTTCCTACTCTTTTTCTCTCTCTTTCCTTCTCTTTTTCCCCTCTCTTTCTCTCTCTCTCTCTCTCTCTCTATTTCTCTTTCTTTATCTTTCTCTCTCTATTTCTCTCTCTCTCTTTCTCTCTCTTTCTCTCTCTCTTTTTCTCTCTTCACGCGAAAGGCGCGAAGAGAATGCGTCGTGAGG
>NC_140819.1:3952500-3955000 GCF_050613455.1 Vespa mandarinia
CAATTAGTTGATTCTGATTGACAATGAATTGGAGGATGAAACTGGAATAAAAATAGATTTTTTTTTATAGCGGAAATGAAGTATTTAACATATGAGATTGAGAGAGAGAGAGAGAGAGAGAGAGAGAGAGAGAGAGAGAGAAAAGAAGTTTCGCACGCGAAGTTAATAAAGGGAAAGAAAAAAAAAACATATATATATACATTTTTATGGATAAATATATATATAGTTATAGGATAAGTTAGAATTAAGTAGATTTTTTTTTTAATAAATTTTGATTAAAAATTAATAATAATAATAATAATAATAATAATAATAATAATAATAATAATAATAATAATAATAATAATAATAATAATAATAAAAAACAAAGATATGTTAACTTCTATTAATATTGTATCAATGCGTGATTTCTAATGTAATATTCATTGCTCTAATTAACAAACTGGTATAATTTGTTATTTAAAAAAAGAAAAAAGAAAAAAAAGAAAAAAAGAAAAGGAAAGAAATAAAGTGAAAGGAAAAGAACTTATTTCGAATGAACGATGCATTAATCATTATTATATATAATTTGAGTTATCGTTTAAGATAATGTTTGTAATTGTCATATAGATTTTCTACGGGGGGGAAAAAAAAAAAACAATGTTTTTGAACAAACATACGTAAAATACGATAGAGAAATCGTATCGATAATTATTTCATAACGCATAAATTTCTTTTAAAAATAATTAGAAATGATCGTAAATTTAAATGCCACGTTAAATAATGATAACAGTCAATTCATATCGTTGATCTTTTCGATATCCCTAAGGTGTATTCTATATATTTTACAAAAATCCGATGAGACAAATCTGACATGTTCAATCTGATACGTTATAAAAGATATAAAACTTACGTAGACATAATAATATCAATCTATCTCTCTATCTCTCTCTCTCTCTCTCTCTCTTTCTCTCTTTGTCTATGTTTCTCTCTTTCTCCGTATTACTCTCTCCGTCTGTCTCACCAAGAAAAAACCGTGCGTGTGGGATTTGTTTTGATTCCATCGAGGAAAATCTGTTGAAAAGTTGTTAGGTAGGTATTTCGATTATTCAATATTGATACGGCTGCGTGATAAGAAAAATAAGCCGTTAGGCGACACGTTATAGAATTCATACGTAATCCTTTAGCATTGTGTTACATTTATATTGAGAAGACGTCACGCGTCGTTTCACGATTATAATAGAGCATATACATATATGCAATATACATATGAACATATAAACATATGCATACATACATATATACGTATACATAATTATACGGATTACGTGTATCTGTCTGTGGGTGTATATATATATATATATATGTGTGTGTGTGTATGTGTGTAAATATATATATAGAGTTACAAAGAAGATGTATATACTTTGTATATAAATATAATTAGTAACAAGTAATAGTAGGGTTTCGATATGTTCTACGTTAAAAGAACGAGATATCTCGATGGATAATAAAGCTTCGTGTTAGTCAGCTTGGCGCCGCCTTTCTCGATAGGGGGTCATCGCCAGGGACGTGACATAATACGAATCAACATAACGTGCTCACGGACTCATTAAAGATAACGAGGACGGAACGAACGACAGAATGAATCATCGTACTGGCTCTTCGTACGATCGTATAATAAATATCGTCCGATACATACGTATGTACTTACCTGCAAATTCTAAGATACAATTTATATATATGCGTACATACGATATATATATATATATATATATATATATATATATATATATACATAATGAAGTACGTAACAATACGAGATTCATTATATGAAATTTTTCTTAACGATCACGCTTGAGTTTCGTACGAATTTTACAATGTATCATTTAAAAGCTTTCTCGAAGAAAACTTTTTAACAGATAAATAAATAATAAAAAAATATATATGTATGTATGTATGTATGTATATATTTATGTATGTATGTATGTATATGTAAAGTATTGATATTTAGATTACTCTATTAATATAATAATATTCCGGAATCAATATATTTATATTTAGAAGAGACAATATTAATCGTTAGATGAATGTGTACTCATAAAACAGTATTATCTCATCCCCGATACAACCTTGTGTTATTATAGTTTACTTTAAATAGGAAATAATGCCAACGCATATTTATATATAACAAAGCATTTAATAGATACGTAATTCAAATAGTAATAGAAATATTAAAAATATATATATATATATATATATATGTACATATATTATATCACATCAAATGCATATATTGTATCGTAGATTTATGATTAAAAAAAAAAAGAAAAAAAAAGAAAAAAAAAAAAAAAAGAAAGAAAGAACACAAATAAACAAACTAATGTATAATTAGAATAATTTCTCTTTCAGTAACACATGATAATCGGTTCTTTGGAAATATATACATATATGTATACATCTATATCTATCTATCTATCTATGTATATATGTATGTAAACATCAAAAAGCATAGACTCGTTAC
>NC_140819.1:3960000-3965000 GCF_050613455.1 Vespa mandarinia
AAAAAAGGAGAAAAAAAACAGAAAACGAAAATCAAGTTGAAAGAATTATATGATACAAAAAACTAATCGCATTAGTTAGATTATTTCGTGAACAATTTGGGAGCAATTAAACTTATTTAACCAAAGGTTAAATGAATTTTTTTTACTTCTTATATTACAAACAGAGAGTTGAACGATCAAATTAAAAATTCTCGTAACCATCGTAAGGTCATTGTTTTCTGTTAATACATTGCCGTTCGCACGTCTCGTAAAAATTTATTTGCTTGGCGCTGGCAGTGCTAATTCGGATTATTTGGCTTGTCGCACAAGTAATTATAAAAACAAAAAACTTGTTGACGTATGTAACTTATTGTTACCTAAACAAAACACCAACAGAATGCAAAAGATACTAAAGTGGTGTCGCCGGCCACTGACCGATACTATGCACACACCACTGTGGTGTCGTCAGCCGTTGGCTGTTATTTTGCGCATAACACCATGGTGGTGTCGCCGGACGGCATAGTGTTAAAATCCTACGAGATTTCGTCCCGTATTTCTTGATGATACACTTCTGAAGTATGGATCAAATCTTTTAAGACGTCCTATATATATATATATATATATCCTGCGATAGGAAAAAAAAAAACAAAAAACAAAAAATAAAAACGAAATAAATAAAATAAAATATAACAATCTATTTGGCCGGAATATAATACACAAAATCGTTTTCATTTCATTTTCATATAATTCGATCTACAAGTAAATATCGTAGTCATTCTTTTTTCTGCTTTTTGTTGAAAGCATATAATCCAATATAAAGGAATAATTCTCGATTTATCGGACTAACGTAAACTACATATATATATATATATATATATATAAATGTATACCTTTCGCTGGTCGGTATAATCAAATCGCTTTCAATTCTCTCTATAGTTAAATCGAAATATCCGTATACTCTAAATGCCTAGTAATCGTTTTTATAATGACATCGAAACGAAGATTACAATTTTAACTTTTACTATATCGTAAATTCTTTATACTCGGTAGATATACGTATGTGATTATATTTAATTTGTACATTACGAACGACTTTACCTTTGTAACTCAACTAATTCATATTAAACAAAAAAGAGACATCGATTAATCATCTATAATACATACATACATACATACATACATATATATATATATATTATATTAATATTATTTCGTCATAAAATTATTTGTGATCTTAATATAAATTATAGCATAAATACAAAATATAAATATATATATATATATATTGTATAATAATTATAGCATAGAACTTTAATACAGTGAGTTGCGTAAGTGTAATATAGTACATACACATAATTATGTTACTAAATTTAAGTTTACAATGAATAAATTTGCGAAGGATGATAGTATAATCACAGAGAGTATAATTCTTACATACATACATATACAGACACACACATATATATATATAGTTTAAAAGTTAAATAATTTCTTATTAACACGTAAAAAAGAAAAAAAGAAAAAAAGAAACCAAAAAAAAAACCAAAAGAAAAGAGAAAAAGAAAAAGAAATAATAAAAATAAAAAGAAAATAAAAAACAAAAAGTAAATGAAAAGATTGACGTTTAAACGTATTAATAAACGAAACGCAGACATCATCGCCGTTGTCGTAGTCGTCGTCGGCATCTTCCCCTTTAATCGAGAAGGAAAAGAGTCTGAAATGAGCTGAACGAGCTAGGCGCATAATTCACGGCTCGGCTGCAATAATGTTTGCCTCGTTGTCACGGCACGGGGTGTCAAGGGGACGTCGCGGTGCGGTGCGATGCGGTATAGTGCGAGAAGGAATGATGAGGTGAGCGAAGAGGGGAAGGGAGGGGGGAGGGGGGCAGTCTGTCGTGGCGCCGCGCCGCGCCATCGTTTGTACGCGCGTATTACGAGAGAAGAGCGTGCACGGGCGAAAAAAGCAAGTCGTAGGCTTCGTTATCCATTCATAAATCCCATTAAAACCATTGAGAGAAAGAGAGTAAGAGATGAAGAGGAAGGGAAGGAAAGAGAGAGAGAGAGAGAAAGAGAGAATGAGAGAGACACTTCAACTCTCTTTATTCAACTTCTATCTTCTCTCTTCACTATCTCTCTTTCTCTCTCTCTCTTTCTCTCTCTCTTCCTCTCTCGTTCCCTCTCTTTCTTTTTCTTCTTGTTCTCTTTCTCTTTTTCTCTTTATCTCTGCGCAATGTTCGCTACCTCACGCGATTTCTCTTCTGGCAGATCCATAATTAAGTCGTTATACCTCCTCTTTTATTTCTCCCTTTTGTCTTCTTCTATGATCCGCCAACAATAAATCGCAAATCGTACACCAACGGCGAAACGAGTGTTCAACACGTAGTCCTCTCTTCTCATTCTGTTTATCAACGAACCATTGAAAACAACATGCGACACATTCAAAACTCATATACATATACACGTGTATATACGTATGTGTGTATGTGTGTATATATAATTGGAAGTAACAATGAATTAGTGTCTGGTAGATTTTTTCTCTTTTATTTTCAAAATTTTACATTAGCCTATCCTTTATAACGAATATGTCTATAAAATAAATAATATAATAATGATTTATATAGATATATATATACATGTGTGTGTGTGTGTGTGTGTGTGTGTGTGTATATAATAATCATATTTAATAATAATCACATGTAAAAGAGAAAAATAAAAAAAAATAAAATATATATATATATATATATATATATATATATATATATATATATATATATAAAAGAACATTTCGAAAATACATCTATATTTTATTATATATTCTATATTATATGCACGGTATAGGACTGTCTATCTGTCACACATTTGATATAAATTTACTAAAATTCACATTTACATATTTATTACGAATATAGGGATTTGGAACATTTTCGTATAATATATATTCCCTCATTTCGTACGTAAACACAAAACGTAAACGTTCGTGCTTGCGTATAAACGCAAAGTAAAAAGAGGGAGATGGAGACAGAGTGAGTGAGAGAGAGAGAGAGAGAGAGATAAATAGATAGAGAGATATATAGAGAATGGAAGTGAAGAAGGGAAGGGGAAAGCCAACGCAGGTGTGTCCTGTCGTTGAGATACCCGCAAAGCTCAACGGTACACAAAAGTCGACCTATTTTCTGTCCTTCTCTTTCCTATGACTCGGTACACCTCTCATTCTTTCTCTCTCTCTCACACTCTCTCTTTCTCTTGCTTTTGCCTACTATCGCCATACTCTCTGTCTCTCACTCTCTCTCTCTTTCTCCCTCTCTGTCTTTCTCTCCCTTTCTCTCTTTTACCGCTTCTCGCATCTCTCTTCCCTTTCACAACCTTTCTTTCTCTTTCTCTTTCTCTTTCTCTCTCTCTCTCTCTCTCTCTCTTTTTCTCTCTTTCTCTCTCTCCCTTTTTTTTTCGTCGCTCGTTCGACCACCCACCTCCGCGGGAGTCGTCACACTTGTTGCACTCGAAGAAGGGTAAGAGGGAGGGAGGGAGGGAGGGAGGGTGGTTGGGAATACGAGAACACATAAGACAACACATATAAACGAGAATACATAACGAGAAAGCGAAAGAGAGAGAGAGAGAGAGAGAGAGAAAGAGAGAGTGAAATAACATGCTTGATACGTTCAACAATTAAATGCTTTCTCAAACGATGTAATCAAATTTGATAATGTATTGTACCTCTAGATATAATTTATAAAACTAGCAAACTTTTATTTTTCAAATAAATACATATATACTTACGTTGGATATGATGCATATATGTATGTATGTATGTATGTATGTATGTATGTGTATACGATTTTATCACCTCCAGTAAGCGAATATAATATAAGCGATATATATATATATACCTATGTTATAAAAGTGTGATAACAACGAATTGATTTTATAAAAATAATCTCAACATGTTCGTACAAACGACACTATTTTGATATTCCTATTTGATAATATAATCTCAGCTAAAATTATTTAAAAATTAATATGATCGATGATAAGAGATCTTCGAAGAATACGGTAAATTACTATTTCTTAAATAAACATGTAAGAAATTGTAAAACTGCCTACATACATATCCACATATATATATATATATATATATATATATATATATATATAAACATCGAATGAATTATCCTTTGAAAGATTAAATAGGGCAAAGATCGAAAAGGGAAAAGGAAACGAGGAAAAAAAAAAGAAAAGATAAAGAAAGAAAGAAATATTTTCAAATAAATATTTCATATAATATTTCGCTGATAAAATACTCTTTCCGACCGATAATTATCAATATATATTTATGTTTCATGTTGTCTAGCTGGAGATACGCATGTATATCTCTACGTACATATCTACCTATCTACCTAACTACGTATTATTCGAAAGGATTAAATACCGGCTGCTGCTCGTTACACATCGACTATCAATGAGAATCTCCGCTGTAAGCTTCGAATACGATGGGAATGGTATTGTGGTGGGGTGGCAAACGGGCTGGAAGGGTGGGAGGTTGGGACAGAAAGCTCGAATAGTATATACACCTACATATGTACATACGTTGTTTATACGCGAAACGCATACGCGAGAGAGGAACCATCCCACCTGTTCTCGTTGCATTCTCTCTCTCTCTTTCTATCTCTCTCTCTCTCCCTCTCTCTCTCTCTCTCTCTCTCTCTCTCTCTCTCTCTCTATCTGTCTCTCTCTTTATCCCTCTCTTTCTATCTCGTGTACACTGTTTGTCGAGCAAATCGAGCAGCACGAGGCGCAAGAGCACGTGCTGCCGGCACATCACGATCCTCTTCCCAGGAATGTGGTCTGTAAACACACACATACGGGTTAAGGGACCTCGCGAGGAGGCGCCGAGCTCGTAAATCACTCACCGATGGTAATCTGCTTTCTCCGTGCTCTCGCGAGAAGCACGCCATGCGCACGCGCAAAACTATTTGCGCGAACACCTTCCACTTTCGGAGCGATTAACCCTTGAAACCAAATGTTTTT
>NC_140819.1:3970000-3982500 GCF_050613455.1 Vespa mandarinia
GAGTGAATCAGTAAGTAACCGAGTATTCGACGATCGATTACAGGTCGTTCAATTTTGAATTAATCATTAAATATCTTATCTTCTATTCTTCTTACGAATACTGAATAATTGCGTACACCCTATGGATGAGACATACGTATACGCGTTATTACACGATTATACGTTCACGTATAGAGTAAATTTTTCTTATTTCTTTTTCTTTTTGGTTCTCATTGTAATTAAAAAAAAAAAAAAAAAAAAAAAGAAGAAAAGGAAAAGAAAAAAGAAGAAAAAGGATATCATTCTCCTCTGTGGGAAAGAACTGTGTGAGGCGATGGGAAAGAAATGGAAAACAATCGAGTTAATAAATCGTCGAAACTTCTTCGGAGAGAGATAGTTCATCGACCTCTAAGTATAGGGTAGCCCTAGGAAACCGACACGAAGCATACCTCGCGATCCGTTCCATTCAGTGCCATGCAGAACGAAGAGAGAGATAGAGAGAGAGAGAGAGAGAGAGAGATAGAGAGAGAGAGAGAGAGAGAGAGAGAGGGAAGCATTATCTCCCTACGACCCTGAAATTCCCACTGTCCTCCTTCCCTCTTCTCATCCTCCACGGTACTGTAAAGAAAGAGAGATAGAGATAGATAGATACATAGAGTGAGTAAGCGAGTGAGAGAGAAAGAGAGGGAAGAGAGTGGGAAAGAGGCAACCCCCTACCGTTTTCCACGTCGCGCCGATGTGCCGTTCCTCTCCCCTACCCGTACCAACTACCTACTTTATTGCCTCTAGGCGCCTGGCGCTTCTTTATGCCGTAGTGCGAAGTGTGAATGGCTTCTGTGAACCTGACCCGACCGACAAACCACCACCACCAACATCACCACCGACACAACCACTAACGTCGAGACCCATTACATCAGCGTCGACGGAAGCAGCAGCTACACGCGGACCTGCCGCGACCATGTGTACACGTATGACTGAACGAGAGAGAGAGAGAGAGAGAGAAAGAGAGAGGAAATGTGTACGCGTGCGACAAATACATAATACCTACATAGGGATATACACACACATACACATATACAACCATACAAGAGCGTGCAAAGCAAAAGCTTTCTCGTGGATTTGTTTAGTACGTAGTACCTACTCTGGTCGACCTCGTGCAACACCAGTCCCCCCTCTTCCAAACACGTAATACATATACTTTACGGACCGCCTACCGGCAAAAGCCTCCATATAATGCAGGAACGGTTGGGCGCGTGCCAATTCTTTCGAGGCAGCCAACAAACAAGGAAGACTAACCGAAAGAACGAAAAGAAGACGCAACCTCTCCTCCTTCCGCCCCTCTCCGAGCACTTCCTTCCCACACACTCAATGACTAAGGCCTCTTTAACACCCGATCAGTCACGCTCGATTAACGATACCCTAAATCACGTCCATCTTTCCATTCTTTTCTCGTTGAGAGGTGGTACCGGAATAGGAAATAAAAAAATGTCTATACCTAGAGCCTCGGGGTCCGAAAGTTGGTCATCGATCACTTCAATACATATATATGTATATATATATGTGTGTGTGTGTGTATATATATATTTGGTTCACCTATATCAAAATTCTCGTTAAAAATATTCTACATCATTTAATTAATAACGATAATAATCTTGTTTTGTAACACTTGTTTTTGAATAATCCTATAGACGTTCATGGTAAATACTTTTATATTATAAACGTTCGTTATAGTATTGGATTGTCCGGAAAATTCATGTCGATTTTGTTATTACGTTACCTACCACAAATAGGCACAAACTTTCCGGACAACCTAATATTTTGAATAAAATGTCTGTGTTTACATGCAAAATCGAAATATCATAAAAAAAATGTGTAATAATGAGTAAAATTGATAAAGATAAAAAAATAAAGAAGGGATAAGAGAAGGAGCAAAGGTATAAATACGGGTACGCTTGGTATTCGCAACCGGAAAGATTTTGTCGATCTTTCTCCTACTCCTTCTCCTCCTCTTTCTTCTCCTTCTTCTTCTTCTCTTTCCAGCTGTGCTTTTAACCGAGCGCTCGACCGAATCGTTCCGTGACTGAGAAAACCGAGATTTCATTGAAGAACAATAGGTACACGACACCTGTAAAGGACAAGCCACCAATGGCGGCGGCACCTAGACCTAGATTACGACAATAACGTTGCTTACCACTGACGCTTTCAAACGATTCGAGCCAAGAGGAATCAAGAGGGACAACAAATATATGCTAGTTGTACGTATACGTACTTATACATATATATATATGTGCATACATGTATGTATATATGTATGTATGTATGTATGCATGTATTTATACATGCGTATTTATACGTGTGTATAGGTCTCTAAACGATGGAAAAGAGCGAGAGAGCGAAATAGAGAAAGAGAGAGAAAGAGAAAGAGATAGAGAGACGGAAGACGACTCCCTGGCACGGGTCTAACACTAGGGCAATGTCACACCTAGGCTATTATTCTCACGAGCAAATCTACGGCAGACTAATAACCTGTCACCAACTGCCACCGTGCTTGCTACTCACGGAGTAACGTCGAGCAGCCTCTCTTTACGTGACTAATGCTTCTCCTGTATGTCTGACTCCTGTCTGCACGGTCTTACTTCTATGTATATATGTACGTGCAACTTTACCGCATATATACGTCAGTACGTAACTATATACCTGTATGTATATGCATGTATGGGCATAGAACGTGGACGATATCTACTCTCTTTGTCTTTGTCTATCTTTATCTCTCTCTTTCTCTCTCTTTCTCTTTCATATACTCCCACCCTCCCCTCAACTTTATACACACACATACACATGCATACACACAGTAAACATATACACGTATACACTTTACCTTTTCTCATCCTCATCAACCATACTCTTTTACGATAGCATACTACGTGTCGACCGAACTATTTATGTAAGCGTCAACCAAGTTGGCGCGAGCAAGCGAGAAGGGGGTGCGGCTGGGGATGGAATCGAATGGGATGGGATAAGGGAAGGGGAAAGGGGACAATTAAGTATGGCGCGTGCCGTTCTTCTGCATAGTTATTAAGCCTCCCCTCGAACGGTTTACGAGGGTACGAGTATATTGTTCAATATATAATGAGAGTAGAATTATTCCTAATCGTTATGGAAATAAATTATAGGTAAGCATTAATTTTGTTCGGTGATTTGTACGTATAATAAAAATTTTTCTTACTTTTCCATGGACGAGTTTGAGTGAAAATATCAACGAATAATTTAATGATTAGATTTATAAATGCTTATTATATACATAGGTACTAATCATTCAAACGATTATGTTAGATCCATTAGATTTGTGTTTATATTTATAATTTTTTATCGCTTTGATTTTTATAACAATTAGATTGTAGTATGACAAATGTATTCACGTATATCTTCTTTCGTTTTCTTGAATTTTCTGCTTTTTATTTCTTCTTCTTCTTTTTCTTGTTTTTTTTTTCTTTTTTTTTTTTTCTTTTTTTTGTTCATACATCCCAGATAGAATTTTCAATGTTATATACGATATTGTCGTAGATAAATCGTCGATATTATTCATTGCACGTAGACAATGCGATCGTGTTTCATAAAAGACATAGATCCGATTTGATCCAAAGAACGGAAACGTTCATAATAATATAAAAATAATTTTCTAAGTGATCGAAGAGACACATCGAAAATAGGTGAGAGGTGAAGTTCGAGGTCGAGTTTAGTTTCGTCATTGGCAAGTTCCACGTTTACTCAGTCTTCGATCGTCCTTTACGAACTACCTTACTGAAATGCCTTTGGAAGCTGTTATTAAAGATCGTGAGGAAAGTGTTAATGCCTCGTTCTTATGATACTCGAAAGTTTTCATGATCCTTGTAAAACGTGGATTCATTCAAAATATAAAAACATATGTACTTAAAAAACGTTATTAATTTTTCTATTATTTGAATTTGGCATTGGATGTTTTTCGATGCGAACGAAAGAGAAACAAGAAGAAAAAGTGAGAGATGAAAGAATCGAAATAAAAGGAAGAAAAAAAAAAGAAGATTAGAGAAGAGAAGAAGAGAAGGAAGGAAGAGAAGAAGTAAGAAGAAAAAGAAAAAAGAAAAAAGAAAGAAGAAAAAAAAAAAAGAAGAAAAGAAAGAAAAAGAAAGACAGGTGATATTCTCTGAGACGATGCACGACTTTACACCGAACACTCTCAGTTGTACGCGTATGTAACGGCATCGTGCCAGTTTGTGTGTTTGAGAGAGTTAACTGACCTCGCATAACCCTGAAGGGAGAGCGAGCTATTAACGTGGCGTATGCCATTCATTCTTGCCGCGTCCCTCGGTTTTCCCTCTCTTCCTCTTTCTCGCACTCGCACTCGCTCTCTTTCTCACACCAACACCAGCCGACCTTTACTTCCCTCGTATTACGAGCGCGTACACAAACGTCGAAAACGGCGTGTATCGTACCGCCGGCTAATGGTCTTACGGTGCATAGTTCGAGTCCATTCATAACTCGACGAATGGGAAGAGCCTGAGTGTGTATGTATATGTATGTCTGTATGAGAAAGAGAGAGAGAGAGAGAGAGAGAGAGAGAGAGAGAGAGAGAGAGAGAGAGAGAGAGAGAGAGACCCCCTACATACTCTACGGATTCGTCACCGGTACGCGAGAATACCACCAATACCAACTTGGTCGACACCGATACGTTCCTCGGAGGAAAAAGAGAGACAGAAAGAGAAAGAGAGAGAAGAAAAATAGATGTGGCGAAAGAGAGAAAGAGAGAGAGGGAGAGAGAGAGAGAGAGAGAAAAATAGGTCTCTGCACGTGTGCCAATGTCGTGGCTATTCTTGCGTGGGAGAGGAGTCATGATACTGACTCTGAACACGTCCTCCCCTCAACGTCATTTGCAATGTTACTTGATAATACGACGAGATGATCTTCGTCGATCATTTTCAATCCGTAATGACGTATCCTTATGCTTTGAAAATCAACGGACGTTTTCCTTTATACGACAAATGGTATTAATTTTGTAAATGTTTCTCTGCGTTGTTTCTTTTTATTTTTTCTTTTTATTTTTATTTTTTCTTTTTATTTTTCTTTTTTTTTTTTTTTTAATCTGCACAAGATATACGCAATTTTTTTGGGTATAAAAATTTTTGCAGGATCACGTTGATCGAATAAATCGTGCACGACCCTTTTAATATTTTCTTTTTCTATTTCTTTTCTTTTTTTTTTTCTTTCTTTCTTTCTTTCTTTCTCTTTTCTCCGTACGATAAATTTTTATGTATAATTTATCTTCAAAGGCTTTTATATATATCAAAGGGTTGAAATTGGTACTCTCGTTGATACTTGACTTAATTTAATTATCACGAAGTAATTAGTTTCATTAGGATTGTATCATTAACTTCTGTTCCATATTTCGTTACGTTTAAAAAGTAAATAACGTTTATGATAAGTAAAAAAGGAAAAAACGAAAAAGAAAGAAAAGAGAAAAAGAAAAAAAAAAAAGAGATAAATAAATAATGCACGCTGATTAAAGAATACCGGTTGTAACTCGATTCATTCATTTTTATTTACATACTACATATATTACTACATAATTATATATATATATATATATATATATATATATATATAAATATATACATATATACATACAGTCGTATATAAATAAAAAGCAAACCGATAACAGCGTACGAACGAAGTAATAATAACAAAGAAATGCTTTCATCAAAGGGAATGAAAAAAGAATTATAAAAAAAATACGTACATCTAATACGATCGAAAATATCGTCGTCATTAATAGCAAAAAAGAAGAAAAAAAATAAAAGAAAAAAATGAAAATAAAAGTAGAGGAGAGAAAAGAGCGAGAGAGAGAAAGAGAGAGAGAGAGAGAGAGAGAGAGAGAGAAGAAACAGGAAAATACGTGGGTGAATCAGCAGACGGCTTGTCGCGTTCCAATATCCCATTGAAAACCTAAAAGAAAGAAAGAAAGAAGGAAAAAAAGGAAAGAAAAAAGAATGAAAGAAAAAAAGAAAAAAAGAAGAAAAAAAAGGAAAGAAAGAAAGAAGGTAAAAAGAATGAAAGAAAGAGGGGTTGAAGAGATTCCTAAGATATCATGCAAACGATGGGTCGTGAGTTACGGTACGTTGAAACTATGACCAAGGTCAATATCGAGACGGAAGCCGTTTACCCACCTGTTCTCTCTCTCTCTCTTTCTTCCTATCGCCCCCTCACACTACCCTATATATATAAAGATATATATATATATATCGTCTTTGGTTAACAGATTCTCGAGTCTCCCACGGCGTGCGACGACTTTCGAACGAGAAAGAAAGAAATAAAGAAAAAAAAAAAAAGACAGAGAGAGAGAGAGAGAGAGAGAGAGAGAGAGAAAGGAAGGTCGAGGACGACGTAAAAACAGGTGGCAAGCGCGTGCCAACGTGCGAGACGATCGGAAGATCAATCTCCTTGCTCGGATTAGATACAGAAGCGAAGGAGGAAGGAATAGAAGTAGAGACAAAGAGAAAGAGTGCGAGAGAGAGAGAGAGAGAGAGAGAGAGAAATAGAGGGAAGGAGAGAGGAAGAGGAAGAGAGACAGAATGATAGATAGATAGTTAGATAGATAGGGAGAAAGAGAGACAGAGAGATGGAAAGAAGGTTGCCTCTCGCATAATGGTTGTGCTGGATTACCGTGACTCAACTTCTCTCTCTCTCTCTCTCTCTCTCTCTCTTTTTCTCTCTTTCTTTCTCTTTTTCTTTCACATACATTCAAACCCACACGTGTACTACCCCTATCCTCAATATATATATATATATATATATATATATATATATATATATATATATCTTTCTCTCTTTCTGTTGGCCGCACGTCGTGAAATAAAGTGCCGGAGAGGAAACGTCGCAGTGCCGGAGGCACCAACAGCAGCAACAGCAACAGCAACTACAGCAGCAGCAACAGCAGCAGCAACAGAGGCGGTAGTAACCGAGAATGGAGGGCGAGAGGTGTACCAGTGAGGGATCGGGAAACTATTGACCACGTTGGGAAGCCGTTTAACCCCCACGAGCGCGCGCGAAACGAGACTGAGAGAGATAGAAAGCGACAGAGAGAGATAGATAGATAGAGAGAGAGATAGTTAGAGATAGAGAAGGAGAGAGAGAGAGAGAGAGAGAGAGAGGACAGAGGCGCGCGAACTCGCACACGAACGCGAACGAGATGTTCGGCCGTGAGTGAACGTGTAACCACCGGCAGGAAGGGAAAGCATAAACGATCTCTACACACGACGGGCTCATTCATGACGTTGGAACTTTGGTAGAGGTGTGAGACGCATACTGCTGGGTATATCCTCGTGGCCACGTGCGAACCCGACCACGCACGTGCTATTATCGTAGTACTTAAAGTTCTACGTTCCTCGGTTCGTGAAAGCCGACATTTAGTTGGAATTTCCTATCACAATGAAAATCTCTATAGATATAATCATTTTCGTATAGATATATATATATATATATATATATATATATATATATGCAACGTATACGATTGCATGTTTATATATGTATGTATGTATGTGCGAAAGGACATATGTGTGTAGATCATTTTATGGCAATTTATTTTCAAACCTTTAAGATCTATCGTATTCGTCGTCATGGATGAACTCGTGATTCCTTTGATTTTCTATCAAATTGAAAAATTTATATACGCATCCATGCATATGCATGCTTGCATGTATGTATATATGTAAATATATATTTATTTATACACGTATATAAATTATGTACATTATATATACACATCCGTAAATTTATTTGGCAAATTTATTTTCAAATCTCGTAAATCTCTAAAATTTCTCATTAATATATCATGTTATCTTTTCATTAATATATGCAAATACTATACATATGTTTATCTACATGCAACGCTATTAATACAGATACGCTTGAGTTTATTAATTAATAATCGTTTTAAAGTGAATTCGCACTAGCGACATTATTTTCTTCTTCGTTTTTTTTCTTTTTTCTTTCTTTTATCCAAATCTAAATCGAAGAAGGAAGGAATCCTTACGGTAAGTGTTGGCTTATAAAAAATAATAGATACATAAACAGACATACATACATACATACATACATACATACATACATACATACATGCATACATACATACATACATACATACATACATACAGAAACGACCGAAGGCGAATGGCAAAGCGATAAGAAGAGACACACGTGCGTCAAACGAGAGTGAAACTCTCCGATGTGACGTAAATAACCATCGTTGTCGTTGTCGTCGTTGTCGTCGTCGTCGTCGTCGTAGTCCGCGTGCGGCATTATTACGTGGCACGTGTTACGCTCGATTAAATAATCGCTTGACTTGCCAAAGTCGAGGTCGTCGCGCCTTGTAGTCGATGCGACCTCAAGTCCGTCGTCGATCGAATCCATCTTTAAAGGAAAGAAGGAAGGAAGGAAGGAAGGAAGAAAGGAAGGAAGGAAGGAAGGAAGGAAAACGTGTCGTCGATGCTTCAGGCCGTTAACCCGATGTTTGCTTGTAAAAGAGAGAGAGAAATACTATCTTCTCTTTCTCTCTCTTTCTCTCTCTTTCACGTACACATATACGTAGATGTGCATTTGCGTTCGTAGTCGAAAGACCTTGAAAGTTTCGCTAAGTTTATACGATGCAATGTATAGATATACATGTATATATATATATGTGTATATGTATACGTGTGTATGTTTGTGTGTGTATAGAAGAGATAGATAGATAGATAGATAGAGAGAAAGAGAGAGAGAGAGAGAGAGAGAGATCGTAAAGGCACGCGCCTTGTCGCATAGTTGGAAACTTAGCACGCGCGTTAAGCGAGCATACGAGTGTCTCTCTCCATTCGATTATAGTTGTCTAGCCATCCCAAGAGTATCGTACGCTCAGTCAGTTTATGGTCGATAAATGTTGAAGAAGGACACCAAATGTTATCGCATTTGTTATATCTCATTTCATTCGAATATCTTGTATCTCTCGTGAAGGCATCGATCGGACGATCTCTGTCTGAGATCTTGTTAATTAGGATAATTATAAATTATTACAAATACTTTTTTCGTATTCGATTAAACGATTATTATATTTTTATCTTTATTTCTTTTCTTTTCTTTTCTTTTCTTTTCTTTTCTGTTCTTTTCTTTTTTTCTTTTCCTTATTTGTATAGTTTCATCAGAATTAATTTGAAAATTTGTAAAACTATCTTATCAATGTTTGATAAATTTGTTTTTTCCCTTTCTATTTTACGTAGGTATATTGAAATATCTTTACTATTCACGACAACAACAAAATATTATTATACTTTATAATATCGTAAAAGAAAAAGAAGATGTTTGAAAAAAATATGAAATCGCTCGTAAGGAAGACTAACTCAAATATTTTTTTATTTATTATTAATAACTTCTTACCTCTCTCACTTGTTTCACTCCACTCACACACACACACACACACACACACACACATAGAAGCATTAAAAAAATGGAACATACTGTGTATCTCTTTTCTTTTCTTTCCTTTTCCTTTCTTTTCTTTTCTTTTCTTTCTTTTTCATTTCATTTAACTAATCATCATGTATTATATTTGTTTGGACATTATTACTTATTTCTTTTCTACAAATTTTTTTTATTATTTTCTTTCTTTCTTTCTTTCTTTCTTTCTTTCTTTCTTTCTTTCTTTCTTTCTTTCTTTCTTTCTTTTTTTTTTTTATTTAATTTTTTTTGCTACCTTCCTCATATCTAATTTGACTAATGGACAAAATAGTTTGTCTATCTCTATTCTTTATCTCTATCTCTGTCTATCCCCGTCTCTCTCTCTCTCTCTCTCTCTTTCTCTCTCTCTTTCTCTTTCTCTCGGTTGCACACTTCGCCGTCCTTCAGCGTTGGGAAGGCAGGGCGTTGATTACTGGGCGGCACACAGCAACGACGACTAATAGCTCCGCTAACTACCCGTAGCCCTGATTGTTGGCTCACGATCACCGTCTTTGAAACTCACCCTACGCATAATAACTACCGTCTAGCGAAAGGCACGAGCTGCCATTGTTACACCTTTCCACGCGACCAAGTTAGAATCGTCATAGAACTTAAAGTTATTTACTCAAATCTTAATATAAAGTTCTCAAATATTTCACATCGATATTATCTATATTTTGTATTTTAAATAATAATAATAATAATAATAATAATAATAATAATAATAATAAAAATAATAATAATAATAATAATAATAATAATAATAATAATAATAATAATAATAATAATAATATCGACTTTTACCGTTGACGTAATTCTTAAAAAAAAAATTAAGAACAACTTAATTTTTATATATAATAATAATAATTATTATTATTAATTTTTATATATAAATATAATGATAATTATCAAATCGCAAAAATGCAGAATCGTATAATTATTATTAGAATGGATTGTATGAAGATAAAAAAAAAAACATTCGTATACAAAGAAAAAAGAAACATATATACATACACACACGCACACGCATACACACACATGAACGAAATGAAGAATATATACTAATTGTAAGAAAAAAAGAATCGATAGTAATTTTTATGAATTGCGTCAAACGCAATACTTTCCTTTGATTTTTGTAAAAAAAAAAAAAAATTCTGTGAAAAGTCGACTCTATTCTAAATTAGAAATGATCTCTTCGTCTGTAGGTGAGGAAGGGGGAGGGAAAAAAGAAAAAAAAAAGAAAGAAAGAAAGAAAGAAAGAAAGAAAGAGAGAAAGAAATAAACTTAAACCCAAAACCAAAAAAAAAGAAAAAAAAGAAGAAAAAAGATAAAAGAGAGTAAAGCAAAGCAAGATCGTTGTCTGTTTGTTCCCGTACTTGCAGGTCGTTCGAGAGCTCTCACTGACCACACCGAGGAGAGTTTGCACCGAAGCGAACAACCATTTAAACTCAGCTTGGATATCACTGACCTGCCCTCATATTGCTCCACGTGTTCAACCTCCCGTTACGAGAGAGAGAGAGAGAGAGAGAGAGAAAGAGAGAGAATCACGTTTCTCGCCTCTCCATTCGCGACTTCGTTCAAATCAACGTTTTCCATCGACATGTTTTGAAACAGACGTATACACACAAGCATATACAAACACACACAAGCATATACAAGCACACACAAGCATATACAAGCACAAACATTCACGCATACGAAAGCAATAACAGTAAGACTTTTAATGCACATTACACGCGTAAATACGTAAACGTTGGCAAAATTGATTGCAAAGTAAAAAAATTAAGAGTCATATTTTGATATATTGTATTAAATCATAGTAATTTACACATTTCGATCGGAATTTTAATTAAAAAGAGTATCGTTCTCGTTGTCGGAACTTGAATGACCTTATCAACACCCCGGCTATTTTATATCGATACTAAAATACTGATTAGTGTTGTGGTTTACGAGAACGACTTTAGATCCGCATCAGACCAACGATGACAGTCGATTCGCACGGAGGTAATATTCCCCATCTTGTCCTTGTTGTCCAAGCTATAGACCCCACTGATCGTGATGAATAAGGGCGGCGGCATTAAACTAGGATACCGTTGTAGGCCGTCAGCAAAATACCGCTCGGCGCGTTCCCGCAAATTAATGAGAGAACGCGTGTTCTTTTAAATGATCCCGTGAGAAATTGAGAAGTAATTGAGTGATATTAAATGATGCGCGCTAAGTAAGTCTCACCGTATACTTGATGAAATTAGTTACAATTGTTTGTATGTCTCGTGTATGATATATAGTTAGTTATACTGATTGTTTCTAAAGGAGGCTTGAGAGCGTAGATGTTGTGAATCTGAAAGATGTAACTTGACTGCCCTTTTGGCCTCTTTAGGACTATCCACGTAGACTGAAATGAGATTGGTAAAGGGCAGAGTTGAAATATGGAAAGGGAAAGGATAAATGCCTATTGGTCGAGGATAGTTCGTTGGCATGTTTAAATATTCCGTGTGTGTTCCCTTTGTTCTAATGATCGTATGACTTAGAAAGGATGCCAATGGATATTTCAAAGCTTGAAACTAGATAACCCTTGGCTTATCATGCCTAAGCATTTATTTTCGTTATTTACTTATTAGCCGGATCGACATATTATCAAAACCCAGATACTTTACTAAAAATGCCTAGACCCAGACAAAGGTGGCCACGTGATTTTATCTATGCATTTTGTTAGTTAATATCCAATAGATTCCCACGGATAAATATTTCCAATGGTGATATATAACCTTTAAAACAAAGTGCCGCGAACAATGGAGAGACGCATGTATGCATCAACAAATACATATATACATATATATATATATGTATATATATATATATATATGTATATGTATTATGATTCTGAAGATCGAATTAGTCGGGATTGAAAAATGATTTTTATGATTCATTGTTGTATAAATAACTTATAGCGAAGTCGTTCAGATTTGATGATCGATTTTACGAGACAATGGTAGAAAAAGAGTAATAATAAAAAAGAA
>NC_140819.1:3987500-3997500 GCF_050613455.1 Vespa mandarinia
TGAGTGAGTGAGTGAGTGAGTGAGTGAATGAATGAGTATGTAAGTATGTGAGTGAATGAGTGAGTAAATGAGCGACACAAGTAGTCGTGCGTTGGTGCCGTCTTATGCTAAACTTTGTGGGTTGGATGAAGCGACGGGGCGCCACTTGTCGGCCGAGTCGTTCCTCTTCTTCTTCTTCTTCTTCTTCTTCTTCCTCTTCCTCCTCCTCCTACTCCTCCTTTTCCTCCACCATCTCATCCTTTTCTTCCTACTTCTCATTCATTCGTAATAGTATTCATTTCAAGCAGGTATCCGGCTATTTGGATGTGTCTTCAAGAGAAACCGAGGGACTTATCCCAGTGATACCAGATAGCTCAAGTTCGAGTGGTCTCGATCAAAGTCGAACCGAAAACGTACGTTTTTTCTTTTCTTTTTTTCTTTCTCTTTCCTTTTATTTACTCTTTTCACAAACAAATATGTTCTAACATCGATTAATTGGATTGATTTATCGATAAGCGATGATTTGGAAGTATCGAGTCTATTGGAAATAAAACGGCACCGGATAGATACGCGATATGATCAAGCTAGGGATTAAAATAAAATAAAAAAGAATATATGTATGTGTGTGTGTGTGTATGTATGTGTATATGATATTTATCGAACTGATTCATAAATACTGGTGTCATTTCATCGTATAATAAATATCACCCTTGTATAATTGCACTTATTTGTGCATAAGCTCGATATTATTATTTCGTAAAGAAAAGAAAATTTGATAGGTTGTTCGGATATAAACAAAAATAGAGAACAGTTTTACGTCTTTTAATTCTTTAATTTCTCCTACGCATCATATATGTGTAGGATAACATAACAAATAATAGATCGGTCTCATATGTTTATAAATTGCATATATATTGTTCACATTTTTCGTTGTATTTAGCGGAAAACAAAAAAAAAAAAGAAATATCTTTGTCTACGTTCATGATCTAAACTACAGTCGAAAAAATATTATAGATACGTGTCAAGGCCAATGATATTACTCATAGTATCGCAATGATTAAATATAACTTGCTTGACCAACGTTATAAAAAAAAAAAAGAAAAAAGAGAGAGAGAGAGAAAGGAAAAGGAAGAGAAAACTTCGGATATGAGATAACGCGATAAAGTTTTGCACGGACAAAAAAAGGATTGAATAAAATTTAAAGAATATACCAAAAAAAAAATATATATATATACATGTATATATATATATATATATGTGTGTCCCGACTTTAAAACTTTAAAGTTTATATACAGTATTCACGGAGGATTTAATCCGTAGAACAAGCAAAAGAGTTGAATGCGTTTGTCATTCGGAAAAAAAAAAGAAAATACAAAACAAGCAAAAGAAAAAAAAAAGAAATAGAAAAAGAACGAAAAAAAAAAGAGCAAGAGAAATAGAAAAAGAACGAAAAGAGAGTGAGGGAGGGAAAGAGAGAGAGAGAGAGAGAGAGAGAGAGAGAAGAAAGGAAGCAAATGATTTATGTACTATGTATGTATATCTGGAATACTGATCCATGTGTATTTGTATATGAACGAAAAAGGACGGACGGACGGGCAGACGGAAGAAGAAGGAAAGAGAGATAAAGTTAGAGATAGAGACAGATAGATACCAAGGGGAAAGAGGGAAAAAGGGAAGCAGAGAGAGAGAGAGAGAGAGAGAGAGAGAGAGAGAAAGAGAGACAGAGAGAGAGAAAGAAGGAGGGAAAGAGAGAGAGATCGAAAGAGTGCACACGTAACACAACACCGGCCTGCGGCGGAGGAACAACGGAACGAGCAACAGGTACATACGTACGTGCATCTACGTAGATCTCTCTCTCTCTCTCTCTCTCTCTATCTATCTATCTATCTATCTATCTATCTCTCTTTGTCTCTCTCTCTCTCTCTCTCTCTCTCTATCTCTGTCTTTCTCTATCTGTCTCTCTCTTATTGGCATATGCGCGTAAGTAAGTAAGTAAGTAAGTAAGTAAGTAAGTACACGTGACGTATTCGAATAAGAGATCTTACGAAGAACCTTAAACCGACGTTCTAAGAACAAGTATATTTTCCAAGATCCACGTGAATTGGCCAATTCGAAAAAAGAATTTCAACGAACAAGTGTTTGATCATACATCGAATATCGCTCAAGTGATCAATTATTTATATTGTTATTGAAACAATTTTTTTCTTTTCTTTCTTTTTTCTTTTTCGGGAACTTATTGTTGGCTCTATGTTTAAACTGGATCAACGTTTACGAAACTTTGTCCTAGGGATAGTAAGGAATTAAAAAAAAAAAAAAAGAAAAAAAGGAAAAAATAATCGTGAAATTTTAATAAACCTTACATCTTAATTATTTTATAGATTAAGAATAGACATTAATGATAAATATTGGTTGAGAAAACAAAACGTAAGAAAAAAAGTAAAGAAAAGAAAAGAAAAGAAAAGGAAAGGGAAACATTTTATTCTTCAATTTTAATCGTGTAAAAAAACGAAATACAAGATAATGAAAGAAAATGAAAATACAAATACAAATAACAAAATACAATATGCAAATGATAAAGTGAAAGTAATAAAACAATGTTAATTTTCGTAATAATTCCATTCGTTAGACTTATTTAGATAATATTATTATTCTGGGCAAATGCTGAATCAGACAATTCGATTATTAGTTTAAATAGTTAGCGCAATATTTGTTTAATAGAATTTTAAATAATTAATATAAATATAAATAAGATATATCTGAATAAATATTTTCTTGAGCGTGTAGATTAGCTATTAAGATATCGATTAAATATCGATAAACTATTCGATATTGATCGAAATCATACGACCCGATAAGCAAATGTACAATTGGAACGTAACGATGAGAATTTCTAAGTAATAATAAGAAGAAATAATAAATCCGATCGTTTTAATTTTATCGAAATACACATTTGTTGAATAACAATTAATCACGATATTCTTTTATCGATCTGATCGATTCGTATCTATTCACGTTGAACTTGCTTATCGATCGAATCCAAACGATCTGTCAATAATATTCGTTCGATCGTATATACGCATGTACGTATATACATATCGACATGTAAAAATCATGTTAAAATATGTGGGTAAACATAACATCAATATAAAATAAGACATTTAGATGCATATATGGTTAAGGTACACTTATATATCACTATATACGTTTTCTTTAAAAGAAAGAATAATAGAAATAGACTGGATCAACGCAAGACTGATCGTGCTATGTTCCATAGAGAGAGAAAGAGAGAGAGAGAGAAGAAAAAAGAAGGAAAGGGAAAAAAGAACAAAAGTAAAAGAAAATAGAGAAGAATGGTAAGATGCACTCAACAGTATATACGAATCGTTCGGTCATCGAGTTTGCGATGAGTACCAGACGAAACGAGCGAGAAAGACCGATAGAGAAAGAGAGAGAAAGAGAGAGAGAAAAAGAGACGAGAGAGCACGGTCAAGGAATACCATAAAGATGATAGAACGGAGTAGCCTCCCTCTCGGCAAGCCGCACGTTCGAGCCATTACAGTACCATGCGATCGGATATGTCGGTCAACGTGATCCTCGAACTAGGTGAAACTGTACTTCGTTCTAGCGAACCTTCCGTCCTTGCGAGAATAGAAAACGAACGTTCTACTGTATAAATATATATATATATATATATATATATATATATATATATATATGTGTATGTATGTACTGAAACTGATACATTGATTTTAATGAAATTGTTAGAAATGAAAAAAAAGGAAAAGAAATTTATTTTATCGAAAAAATTCAAAGCGAATTTTTAAATATCATTATGTGCGTTGAATCGAGCTGCACGTTCTAAAAGCTCGTAAAAAAAATTTTGATTATTATAATTATTATTATTATTTTTATTGTTGTTGTTGTAGTTGTTGTTGTTGCTATTCTTATTCTCATAATTATCCTTCTCATTAATATTCTTATTATTCTTGATGTTATTGTTATTCTTATTATTATTATTATCAATCCCGTTGATGTTATTATGGTTGTTGTTGCAGTTATACTTGTGGTTGTTTAATGATTGCTGTTGTAGTTCCCGCTATGGTTGTCGTTGTAGTCGTCGTTGTAGTTGTCATGGTCGTTGTTGTCCTGCTTTTATAGTTGCTGATTTCGTGGTTGTTGTGGTTGTCGTTGTCGTTGTGGTTAGCGTTGCGGTTGTCGTATAGTTGTCGTTGTGGTTGTCGTTGCAATTGTGGTTGTTCTTGTACTTGTTGCTTTCGTTGTGGTTGCGGTTATCATTGTGATTGTCGTCGTGGTTGTATGAACATGGTATGGTTGTATGGTTGTATGGTTGTATGGTTGTATGTTTATAGTTGTATGATTATGATTATATGGTTATCGTTGCCGACATCTACCGACTATACGACAAACTAATATGACAACCATACAACCATAACCATACAACCATACAACCATAACCATACAATCATACAACCATAACCATACAATCATACAACCATAACCATACAATCATACAATCATAACCATACCAACAATAACCATATAACCATACCAAGCATATCCATACAGCCACGACGACAACCATAACAACTAAAAAACAACCAATACAACAATCACTACACAACCACAGCAACCACAAAAATAATCACTACAACAAACACAACAACCACAACAACTAAAAAGCAACCACTACACAACCACAGCAACCACAAAAATAATCACTACAACAAACACAACAACCACAACAACTAAAAAGCAACCACTACACAACCACAGCAACCACAAAAATAATCACTACAACAAACACAACAACCACAACAACTAAAAAGCAACCACTACACAACCACAGCAACAAAAAAACAACCACTACACAACCACAAAAAGAACTACACCCACAACCACAAAAAGAACTACACTCACAACCATATCCACAACCATAATGACAACCACAATGGCAACCACAACGGCAATCACAACCACAAAGACAACTACAACAACAAGGACGACGACGACCACAACAATAACTACAACGACAGCCACAACGACAACGACACCACGACAATGACAACCACAACAATAACCTCAACAATAACCGTAAAGACAATCACAACAATAAAGAAAACAACAGCCACAAAAATTACCACACCGACTACAACAATCACGACAACAACAACCACAACGACAACCCCTACAACACTAGACCCCTACAACGACTTCAGCCACAAAATCAACCAGAACAGCAACCACAACAACCACAACATCCACAACAACAACCACAACAACCACGACGACCACAACAAAAATAACAACAGGATTGATAATAATAATAAGAATGAGAATAACAACAAGAACAATAATAATAATAATGTCTATTCATGCTTGACATATTCATATTTCGTCTATTCTATGTATGGCCTATTTATTCTTGACCTATTCATACTTGCCCTATTCTTTCGATACCTATTATTGTTATATCTAGTCTTCTTACACCTAGTCTCGTTATGTCCATTCATGTTTTTCCTATTCTTGTTATAACTATTCACGTTATACTTATTTTTATTCCTATTGGTCTTATTATTTTTGTTATTCCTATTATTCTTATTATTCTTATTACTGTTACTCTTATTCTTATTATTATTTTTATTATTACTATTATTATTCTTCTTCTTATACTTATTATTATCATTCTTATTATTCTTATTCTTATTATTATTATTATTATTATTATTATTATTATTATTATTATTATTATATGCTAAATTATTGTTAATCATATATATGTGATAAACGTGAGAGAATATTAATAAAGGAAAATCGAAGTGAATTTTAACGTGTTAACATTATTATTTGAAGTGTTGGAATAGAAATATTTCCGACAAAAAAAAAATTGTTGATTAAAAATTTTGTATTACATATATACGTATGTACCAAACGGATACAACGATTTTATGTAGGAAATGAATTTAAAAAGAAAGAAAGGAAAAAGAAAAGAAAAGAGCAAAAACAAAATTGTCGATAAAAAATTATTCGTTTACCCTGGAGCAAATACGAGGAAAATTTTTTAACATAAAAATCAAAGCGATTTTTGATTTATGAACTATTTAAAGTATACGCCTAGGAACATTTTTCTTTCTTCTCTTCCTCTTCTTTCACCAACCTCCTCACCCCCTCTCCACCACCAACTTATCGGACTATCATATGAAATATATTTTAATTATAATATATAATGGATTTCTATATCTACATTTAAATATTACAGCTTTTCGTCAATTGCTTTTAACAAATCAAAACAAAAAAAAGAGAGAAAAAAAAGAAACTGAAATCGAATACCAACATAAATATGTTTTCACAACTCGTAGATACATATTTCCAAACGTATACTTTGTTTTGTATAGATTTTTTGCCAAAAAAGAAAAAAATATATATATATACATACTGTTGAAGTACTTGGTACCGTACTTACTGACCATATTAATTAATGCTATCCACGTGTGTGTTTGTATGCGTATACGTAGAAGTACGTAAACTTTTTTCAAAAGTCTGAAAAACTCGCTAGATTCTGAACGATCACAACTCTAAAGTAGCAAATAGTAATTTGTGTTAATACTCATATATATATATATATATATGTACACACACACACATTTCTTTTTTGTTGTTTCTCCTTCGATGGTCTTTATTTTGAGTATATTTTAACTACGTCATATTTCAACTTTAATGTAAACTTAATATCATTAATTAATAACTATATTTCATTTAAATCAACAAATTAATAGTTTATTTGAACAAATACAAATGATGTATATTTTTATAGACGATAATTAAATATATTTCGCGACACAAATACGTATTTGTGTGTATATATAAATATATATATTTATTTAATTATTTATTTATTCATTTAATTATTTAGTTTCTAAGTTTCACTTAAAAAGACGAGTTATAATAAATGAACGGTCGCAAGTGAAATAGGTAAATGGAAAAAGAAAATGGAAATTGAAAAAAAAAAAAAAAGAAAAAAGATAAAGTGACAAAGAAAAAATAAATAGACGAAAAGAAAAAAAAAAAAATGGAAAAGAAACACGTGGATAACACGCACAAGAATCGAAAGTCATGTCATTGACACGCTGATTTACATATCATAGCATAATTAATTTCATTAATTCGTGGCTAGATATATACATACATACATATACATAGATAGGCAAATACATACGTTCGAATGAAAAGGCGTGTGCCTCGAATTAATGAAGTCGGTAATCGCCATATAACTAGATTTTGACATTCATTCGGTGGCACACGGTAAAAGTTTATTATCGGAATCACGTACCAACACACAAAGCGAATCTCGATTCGATTAATTATTACGAAAGCAATGAACCCGCAACCTTACCGGCGGCATATGGAGAAATTTATCGAAGACCTGCCAACGTGTACCAACGGAGATATGATATTTGGTTTAATTACAAAACCACTCTCTATGCTTTATAGTTATTAACTTTATATAAAATTGTATTTACTTGATGAACCTATGTATGTATGTATTTATGTATGTACGTATTCGAAATAGAAAAGAAAAGATGATAAATCTAATAAAAATTTCTAAGATCGATTTTTATCGAACGTGAAAACAAAGTCGTTCTGGAAGATCGATGTGACGAGGAGAAAAAGGTGGATGAAAAGAAATAGAAGAAGGAAAGACGAAGAGGACGGGGGGAAGTGAGTGGAAGAGAAGAGGAGGAGGAGAAGGAGAAGGAGGAGGGATTAAAGAAAGGATGAAAAGGGGAAAAGAAAGAAATGGAAAAAAAAAACGATTTTTATAAGAGATTAACGAACGTTGTTAAATGCATAACGTGCAAAATTATCGAATTCGCGAATTTGTTTGTACTTGGAAAAATCCGCAAAGTCTCAAATACTTTCCGTTTCAGACGTATTAAAATAATATCACACAATACGTACACACATATACATAAATAAGTACATACGTATTTATAATGTATGTACTTATATATATATATATATATGTACGTATAGTATCTACTAGCTGGTGTTTGCTCACGTACTGACAGACCGTACGTTGTACTGTTATGCGTTGGCACGCGTGACGCAACAGGAAAGCGCGATCCGATTGGACTTCCTTGTCTCGAACGGAGAGACACCGCTGGATACGTTGGTATATATGTACATATATCTACATACATTTATATATACACAACTATATATACATATATATATATATATATATATATATATATATATATATATAAATGTATGTGTATATAAGTACGTGGCCACGTTACGTATTACTTATACGCCGCAAACGAGAAATGAGACTTTTGCCTTATTGTTAAGCCTTCGTGAGCTTCGATCCGTGAAAAGTAAATTTGTAGAAAAGAACGATTTTATAAGAAAATATAAAAAAGAAAGAAAACTAAAAAAGAAAAAAAAAAAAAAAAAAGAAAGAAAGAAGAAAGAAAAATTGCAAAAGTTATAAAAAGAATAAGAAGGTTAGGGTGATATATAAAATGATTATATTTTACGCGCGTAAGATCTTTTGAGTCGGTGAAAAAGAAAAAGAAAAAGAAAAAAAGAAAAAAAAAAAAGAAGAATTGAGACCGATACCATCTTTTTTTCTTCTTTTTTTTATGTTTTTATTTTAATTTTTCTTAAAGATCGAACAAATCAAGGTCATAATATTTGTTGTATCCATTCTTTCACTATTTTGTGTGTGTATGTATGTGTGTGTGTGTGTGTGATTTTTTTTCTCATGACTCGTTTTCATTTTTCTCTTCTTTTTTATATGCACGTACATACGTACATACCACCTACGCAATATACACAAAATATATTACGTATAATATATTAATGCGTATATGTTCGTATACACACACACACATACATATATATATACACAATATAAATATATATATATATATATATATATATATATACATATATGTATATATAAATAAATATCATATATAAATATTTCTCAACGTACTTCTCGTATGGAATAATATACTCGTCTGGTGGATCGTGCGTGCGTGTGCTCTTCAGTACGATGGAAGCGTATCGAGCAGCTGCTTCGAACAGCCGGCTGGGCGAGAGCAGGCTTCCTCTTTCCCCTCTCCTCGCCGTCACTCTTTCTCTCACTCTCTCTCTCTCTCTCTCTCTCTCTCTCTCTCTTTCTTTAATACATACACACACACACACAACACAAACATACACATGTTGGAGTCTTTCTCTTTCTTTCTTTCTTTCTTTCTTTCTCTCTTTCTTCCTGACGTCGAACGCGGACTTAGTTTCCATTCTAACTGTCCTCGCAATCGTCCTCGACGTTCTCATCGTCATCGTCGGGGGTCCGCACTGAACGTGCGTAGATACGGTTAAAAAAAATTTGCAAAACAATAGATCGAACGAACGAACGAACGAACGAACGAACGAACGAACGAACGAACGAATGAACGAAAGAACAACAAAATAAAAAGTTGCTAATACATTTTTATGACATAGGATTATTATTTTTATCGATTCTCGTCTAACTAATTTTGTTACAACTTATAGGAAATAAATCCTTCGAACTCTACGAATTTTCTTTTCTATTTCGTATAGGTACATACACACATACACATACATACATATATATATATATATATATATATACATATCGTTTTTCATCCCTTAGCAATCAATCGACGTGACAACGCGCAACATCATAATATAAGATAGGGAGGAAAGAGAGATAGACAGATGGAGAGAGAGAGAGAAAGAGAGAGAGAGAGAGAGAGAGAGAGAGAGAGAGAGAGAGAGAGCGTGTGCGCCTTACCACGGTCCTCTTTGGGGAACTTTCCACGTTTACCGAATCGCAGTCGGTAACCAGTTCCGTTCTCGGGTGCATACACGCGTGTCGTGAACCCAATTCCACCAGAGAGGGAACGATTGGTTCCCTCTTCGACATCCTGATGTATCGCCGATACTGCAGCTACCTTCTATTCCCGGCTTT
>NC_140819.1:4000000-4002500 GCF_050613455.1 Vespa mandarinia
GGTATTCCTGGAAATAGTTCTTATAAGGTAAACCGCGAGCTCGTCATATATAGAAGGTCAAGTTTTTAAAAGGTACCCATATTAAATATTTTCGTTATTCGTCATCTGCAAACTACGCACGTAAAATCTAAACTATCTCATTATGTACTATTATTATTACTATTTACTATTGCTACTATTACTCTTTTAAGATACGATCAACTTAATCCCTTCTTTTTCTTCTTCTTCTTCTTCTTCTTCTTCCTCTTACAATATTCTTCGAAGTTACAATAGAAGAGCAATACCGAGAAAATAATTTTATTCGATTTTAATCGCTCACTCCGTCCATTTGTCCGTCCGTTTGTCCGTTCGTCCTCATTCGTTTTTTAGGATGAAACGCGTGCGCGCGCGCGCCAGCGCGCATTGGCGCAAGCATCGACTACTCCTCCGCGTCATCGTCCTTGTTTTTAAACGACAAATAGAATTTCGGCATGGACCGACCAATCGCGCTTCGAGGAAAAAAAAGGACGAGTGGGAGAGAGGGAGGGGGACGGGAGGGAGGGAGGCGACTAACGATTACATTTGCCATTCGTTCATCTCGTCGGTAATCGCGGGATGCGATTCTCTACCCCCTTTGAATTGATACATACATCGTACTTACATACGTATTCTTTTTTTGAGGGACATTTCTACTATGAACGATCAAAAAAAGAAAAAAAAAGAAAAAGAAAATGAAAAAAAAAAAATAAGAGTAAAGAAAAATATCGACATAAATAAATCGATTATGATATATTTCATGGGTGCAAAAGCATCTCCGAGATTAATTCGAAAATATCAATGTGATTATTATTGTACACGACTGCGTCCATACGATTACGATGATAATTCTCTTCGTGGAAGTCATATATTATAGTCTATCGAGAAAAAATATTGTAACATCTTCGTCTTCGTGGTAGTCGTCAATGTCAACGTCAACCGTCAACGTCAACCGTCAACGTCAACGTCATCGTCATGGCGTGGATAAAAAAAGAAACAACAGAAGAAGACGGACGGAGAAGAAGAAGAAGAAAAAGGAACAAAAAAAGAGAAAAAACGAGTAGGGGAAGAAAGAGAAGGAAGGAGAAAAAGATTGGGGAGGGGAACAGAGGGCGGAGGGTAAGGGGTTGGGCGGGTGCGGGGTGTGCGAGACATTCGCCATAAAGAATCGAGTTACAAAACCGGGTTGCAAAAGGTCTTTACGAGATGAGGTAGAAGAAGCAGCCTTGTAACTAGCAACGCCGTTGCCCAAGTACCCTGAGATATGTAGAAGGAACGAACGGTCGTGGCCGACGGCGATGGCAACGGCAGCAATGGCAGCCGACGTCGTCGTTGTCGTCGTCGTCGTCGTTGCCGTCGTCGTTGCCTCCGTCGTTGCCGGTATCGTCGTCATCGTCGTCGTTGTTGCCGCCGTCGGCCGGCGTTGCTGAGTCACCGCTGCGTTGCCGATACACCACGGCTGCCTTTCGGTCGCGCGCGCCGTTGCTGCTGCCAGCGTCCGTGTGGCGTTGCCGAGTTTCCTGCGCTGTTCCCTTTCCCCTTCCTGCTGTTCTCAGCGCGATGAGCCTAGCGCCGGTCCCTTTCGTCTCTCCTCGCGCAATTCCTCATCCTTCCCGCACCCTTCACCCACACCTTCGATACCCCACCATTGTCGTCTTTGTCGTTTTAGTCATCATCATCATCGTCATCGTCGTCTTCATCGTCTTCATCGTCTTCATCGTCGTCGTCGTCGTCGTCGTCGTCATCGTCGTCTTCGTCTTCGTCGTTGATGCCGCAGCTGCGCTCTCTCGCGTGCTACGCGCGCAGACCGGCGGCTGAGCGAGAGAGATAGAAACACAAGAACGTGGTTATATTGCTCAGGGAGAAAGATACAGAGAGAGAGAGAGAGAGAGAGAGAATATGAGAGACAAAGACGCCAAGAGGGAGATATCGTCGAGGAAGATAGAACACGAACGCCGCACAGCGCGTTCAAATTTCATTGCGTCGTTCTCCTCCTCTCATTCTCTCTCCTCTCCTCTCCCTCTCTCTCTCTCTCACTCTCTCTCTTTCTCTCTTCTCTATCTTGCTCGGCTCTCTCGCGCGTCCGTCGAGCGCGGAATTCACAGAAAACGTCGGTAATGGAGTTTCGTGACGCCAACGGCAGAGCAGCAGCGTCGCGCGCTTTAGCGCCGGACACTATCCGCTCGTACAGCTCTTCCTCCGATGAGGTTTTACCAACAGGGTAGTAAAGATGCACGGGTCCTTTCTAGTGGCCACGATAATATCCTTTCCCCTTCCTCAATCTCTTTTTTCTTTCCTCTCGTCTCTCATATTTTTTCTTTCTTTTCTTTTCTTTTATTTTATTTTCTTTCTGTTTCTGGAATATATGAAGAAATTATAAATATATATATATACATATATATATTATATATATATATATATTATATATATATATTTCCATCGTGTTATATATATATAATATATATGTATATATATATATAATATA
>NC_140819.1:4005000-4010000 GCF_050613455.1 Vespa mandarinia
ATTTTGTTATACATACATGCAATGAAAGATCTGTTACTGACAAGAGACATATATGATATACATGTACAAGTGTTACGAAAGAATTAACTCTACGACTCTCTCTCTTTATCTCGTTCTCTCTCTCTCTTTCTCTCTCTCTCTCTTTCTCTCTCTCTCTCTTTATCTCGCTCTCTATCTCTTTCTCTCTCTCTCTCTCTCTTTCTCTCTCTCTCTTTATCTCGCTCTCTCTCTATCTCTTTCTCTCTCTCTCTTTCTCTCTCTCTCTCTCTCTTTTTCTCTCTCCCTCTCTCTCTTACATTTACTGAATAAATATATACCAAAATATATATTTTTAATATATACATATTTATACATATACCTATATTAAAAAAGAAAGTTAAACATTAATAAGTTATTTCGGATCGTTTATATTATTAATTGATAAACACGTATCTTAGAATCGAATGATTAAATTGCTTTTAGTCCTTATTTTAAATGCACCGTGGATTAAATCAACTCACCAATTTCAATTTGTCTCTCTCTCTCTCTCTCTCTCTCTTCGATTTTCCTCTTTACGTTTCTCAAAAGCGCACATTCGAAAAGATTAAAGGGAATATTCGCAGAAGGGTGGTTGTTGTTGTTAACCTCTAAACGAAGGACCAAGAAAGGTTGATAGGATTTTACTTGGATGGAAAAGAGAGTGTAAGTTCTCATCTTCTGAACGACCTTGAATCTCGAGTCGAATCGATTCAAATCGCTTCTCTCTTCGACGGCATATATCGACGGCACCGAGTGTTTACGCTTTCCACGTGGCGCCTCACCTCAAACCACTGCCACGAGTTCGTAAAGTCCACGGAGTTTCGCTAAAGTTTCCTAATCGTAGGCTGGGGAATCCCTTCCCCTTCTCCCTCCCACCCTCTCTCTCTCTCTCTCTTTCTCTTTCTCTCTGTCTCTATTTCTGTCTCTCTGTCTCTCTTTCTCTCTCTCTCGCTCTCCTACACTTCCCTCATCCTCCTGCAAAGTAAGTATCCCCTATCGTAGTTTCTTCAGGCATTAAACTTTGACAGAGGTACTTGACCGAATTCTAAGACGATATATCAAAAGCCCTGTGCGTTCGTCAAAACGTTAATTATCTACTTCATAAAGCGATATATTATGTAGGATAATACCTAGTGATCTTTCGTATAAACAAAAACAAAAAATATAATAAAATACTACGTCATAAACGAAATTATTACTTTTGTTTAATACGTAAGCTGATATAAAACAAAATGTTATATGTTTATGCATATACATTGTATAATTACGAGATGGTAATATTTTTCGTCCTATAATTAGAACCGAGAGAGATAAAATTCGTTTGATATTTTGAAATATATTTCTATTGTTTCCAACCCTCGTCTCGACCACCTATACACCTCCCGAAAAAAAAATATTTGTCGTTATGTAGAATGTTATATGTATGTATATAATATATATATATATTTATTTACATATAAATTTATAATATGTATGTAATATATACATATATATATATATATATATATATATATATATATATATAAACATTTAAACGTGTTCACATTTAGAAATGAGAATTTATAATTACTAGGTATACATTTATCTTGTATGAGATATGGATTTCTCTATAAAATCTATGTTATGTATATATATATATATATGTACATATATATATTTTATATATGTTTATATATATATATATATATATATATATATATATATTTTGCAGGATTTAAATGACTCTTATCAAAAATTCTTTATAATATATAAAGTAATATATTTATCTATCTGATCGGCTAGATCTTATCAAGAATATTGTTGATTATATAAAATTCTTCCTAATCGTGGAAAAGATTCAGTAACAAAAAGATAGAAAAATATGAAGCCATCATCCCTCCTTTTTCTTCCTTTCAAGATCCTTTCTTTTCTTTTTGCTTTTTTCTATTTTATATTTTTTTTCTTTCTTTTTTTTTTATTCCTACCCTACCAGTCCCGCGAAGCTCTCGGGTTCTCAATTCGCCGGGCTGATCTCACGAACGATGCGCTCGAGGGGTGAACGCGAGCTAGGCGGCCTTCTTCTCTCCAACCCCCGGAGAGACGAGTACAGAGCGAAGGTAAAAGAACGAAGAGATAGATAGAGAGAGAAAGAGAGAGAGAGAGAGAGAAGAGAGAAAGAGAAAGAGGGAGAGAGAGAAAGAGATAGAAAAATAGTAGGAGGGAAGAAAATGAAGACATCGAATGAAGAGGAGTAACTCGACGTTGTACGCTTCGTCGAGAGAAACTCGATCAATGGCCTAGTCCGTGTATATGTATATGCATGTCTGTGTATATATATATATATATATATATATATATCATCAACAATGAATTAATACAATTCTTAAATGTATGTATATATGTATGTATACGTAAGTACTTATCTACGCATCATAGATACTGATAACGATTCTCTTTCTATATAATACACGTGTATACGTACACACAAACACATATATACGTACACAATACCTATTATCGAACTTATTCACGCTGAAAATGACATAGACGACGAGAATAATCGTTTAATGAAGAAGTAATTGCACCCTCATTGACTTTTATATTCATTGAAGCAATCGTCCTCTCGTTACATGGAGTTTCAATGAAAAGTGGTGGTGTTGTTGTATCATACGAATACTAGATTTATTCGAACGTTCACAAACGCGTATTTATGTTGCACCCCGTTAATAAGTACTCGGGCGTTCGTTCGTTTGTTCGTTCGTTCGTTCGTTCTATTCGTTCGTTGGTTCGTTCATTCGTTCGTTCTATCGTCGGAAAGCAGTAGTAGGAACAGCAGCAAAAGCAGAAGCAGCAGGAGTCGGTAGCACGAGGACACCGGCATCAGCATCAGCATCAGCATCAGCATCGAGGTAGAACACAGGGAGGGAGAGAGAGAGAGAGAGAGAGAGAGAGAGAGAGAGAGAGAGAGAGAGAGAGAAATAGAGAGAAAGAGATAAAGAGAGAGAGAGAGAGAGAGAGGCAAGATCCCCACCATTTCGGCTTTCGCTCGAGTTACGAGCATCCCCTTCCCTTTGATTCCGTTAGTTTCCCCTCATTCCTATTCCCTTTCCTCTCCTCGCTCTCTCCTTGCCTCATCGTACTATCGTCTCCTACGCTAGTCCATGTCTCTCTCTCACAGACACACGTATACACGTACATTAGTTAGTGCATATAGTATATGTATACCTATATCTATAGCTATATATATATACTCTGTTAGTACTTTCCTTCATGTATAAGTGAATGTACATGCATATATACATGCAGATATATACATATATATGTATATATGTGTGTGTGTGTTAGTTGGAGCCACCCCTATTCGATAGACGAGAGTAGAACACGTTCGAGCACGAATACAAGCAAAGCTCATCGTCTGCGCGTGCGCACCTCATCTCAAGCATTCCCTATATACATATGTAGGTATACATATATATATATATATATACATAGAAGTACATATACATTAGGTGGGTGTGTTGAGCTCGCCTCGCGTCGAGGTTGCTTCGAACTCATCCCACCTAAAGCGGACCGACCGACTCGGCACACTGCGCTCTCACATCTACGCTCCTAGCTTTTTGTAGAAATACATGTGAACGTGAAAGGTTCGGTAGAGTGCTCGCGCGAGTCTGGCGAATGGAACGAGGGTCTGGGGGAATTATCGAAGTTACCAATACATTCAAACTCTCTTTACGTGAGCACGGAGTACACCGACATAGAAAAAGCTTCGGGATAATGTACGTTCACTACCATCACTACCATCGGCAACACCAATACCACCACCACTAACACTACTGTTATCACTACCACCATCCACCATTACCAACACTATTACGTCACAACCACTACCACTATCAACCCGGAGCACTACCATTATCCTAGTCACCGTCAGCAACGTTGAAAGTATACGATGGTAAAGCGTTCACACGGATACACACCACCGAAGGATTCGGTGACTATCCGTTCTCCTCGAAACACCCTTCCACCCCCTTGCTCTGACCGGGTTACGCTTGCAAGCGCACTATCACCCTCGTCTCCTACCCTCCGACCCTCTTTCTCTCCTCTTCCTCTTACTCCGCCATCTCATCCTCATCCTCCTCCTTTTCCTCCTCTTTTTGCTCGTCTCCGGAGGACTACTACTGGCCAAAAACTGGAAAACAGCAGAACGGAAAAGCGAAGCAACTACGTAGCTCTTCTTCCTTTGGCTTAGCTCTTCCATTGGACATAGGCTGTTACTGATTTATTCAACAATTGAATTATCCTTTCTAAGCGTTATTTTCTAACAAAATGAACAGCGTCTATTATAGAATGTACACACACACACACCTAATATTGGCAAAATTCCAAATGATATTAAATAATATTTTATTCGATACTGCAATTATTTCTTGTATAAATAATCTGTATTTTCAATATTAATAATCAGCGAAAATAAAATATATTCATAATGAATGATATATATGCCCTCTCATCTTTTATTATTTTCTTTTCCTCTTTTCCTCTCTTTCACTCTCTCACTCTCTCTCTCTTCTTTTTTTTTTTTTAATAATATAATAAATCAAAGAAAAATTTTTTGTATGCATTTAACATACCAGTGAAAACTCTTCTCTAATTATTACCAACGATTGCGATCTTGTTAAGCTAAATAAATAAACATTGCGAATGATATAAATAAAGACGATAAAATCGAGTACCATCCTTTTATAATTATTCGTTATTTCTTTATTACTATTTCGATTATATCGTACGTTTATTAATGCACCCTGTTACTTGTAAATGAACATAAATTCTCTCATTGATATAACTGAATCAATAGAAACAATGTGTGTATGTGTGAGTGTATATATTTACATATGTGTGCGTATATGTGTGTGTATATATGCGTGTGTGTGTGTTTGTGTGTATGTGTCCGTGCGCGCGTGCGATCGATTAATTACATACGTGATCTTTATGATAAAAATGAA